>NW_027616651.1:0-220541 GCF_964187855.1 Myxine glutinosa | reverse complement strand
TGAAAAACCACTTTTCGCACTTGTGATAGTGTTGAAAAACCACTTTTCGCACTTGTGTTAGTGTTGAAAAACCACTTTTCGCACTTGTGTTGGTGCAGGAAACCACTTTTCGCACTTGTGATAGTGTGGAAAAACCACTTTTGCACTTGTGTTAGTGTGGAAAAACCACTTTTCGCACTTGTGTTAGTGTTGAAAAACCACTTTTCGCACTTGTGTTGGTGCAGGAAACCACTTTTCGCACTTGTGATAGTGTGGAAAAACCACTTTTGCACTTGTATTAGTGTGGAAAAACCACTTTTCGCAATTGTGTTAGTGTTGAAAAACCACTTTTTGCAATTGTGTTGGTGCAGGAAACCACTTTTGCACTTGTATTAGTGTGGAAAAACCACTTTTCGCACTTGTGTTATTGTTGAAAAACCACTTTTTGCACTTGTGTTAGTGTTGAAAAACCACTTTTCGCACTTGTGTTGGTGCAGGAAACCACTTTTGCACTTGTATTAGTGTGGAAAAAACAATTTTTGCACTTGTGATAGTGTTGAAAAACCACTTTTCGCACTTGTGTTAGTGTTGAAAAACCACTTTTTGCACTTGTGATAGTGTTGAAAAACCACTTTTCGCGCTTGTGTTAGTGTTGAAAAACCACTTTTTGCACTTGTGATAGTGTTGAAAAACCACTTTTCGCACTTGTGTTAGTGTTGAAAAACCACTTTTCGCACTTGTGTTGGTGCAGGAAACCACTTTTGCACTTGTATTAGTGTGGAAAAAATACTTTTGCACTTGTATTAGTGTGGAAAAACCACCTTTCGCACTTGTGTTAGTGTTGAAAAACCACTTTTCGCACTTGTGTTAGTGTTGAAAAACCACTTTTCGCACTTGTGTTGGTGTAGGAAACCACTTTTGCACTTGTATTAGTGTTGAAAAACCACTTTTCGCACTTGTGTTGGTGCAGGAACCACTTTTGCACTTGTATTAGTGTGGAAAAAACACTTTTTGCACTTGTGATAGTGTTGAAAAACCACTTTTCGCACTTGTGTTAGTGTTGAAAAACCACTTTTCGCACTTGTGTTGGTGCAGGAAACCACTTTTGCACTTGTATTAGTGTGGAAAAACCACTTTTCGCACTTGTGTTAGTGTTGAAAAACCACTTTTCGCACTTGTGTTAGTGTTGAAAAACCACTTTTCGCACTTGTGTTAGTGTTGAAAAACCACTTTTCGCACTTGTGTTAGTGTTGAAAAACCACTTTTCGCACTTGTGTTAGTGTTGAAAAACCACTTTTCGCACTTGTGTTAGTGTTGAAAAACCACTTTTCGCACTTCTGTTAGTGTTGAAAAACCAATTTTCGCACTTGTGTTAGTGTTGAAAAACCACTTTTCGCACTTGTGTTAGTGTTGAAAAACCACTTTTCGCACTTGTGTTGGTGCAGAAAACCACTTTTGCACTTGTATTAGTGTGGAAAAACCACTTTTTGCAGTTGTGTTAGTGTCGAAAAACCACTTTTCGCACTTGTGTTAGTGTTGAAAAACCACTTTTCGCACTTGTGTTAGTGTTGAAAAACCACTTTTCGCACTTGTGTTGGTGCAGGAAACCACTTTTGCACTTGTATTAGTGTGGAAAAAACACTTTTTGCACTTGTGATAGTGTTGAAAAACCACTTTTCGCACTTGTGTTAGTGTTGAAAAACCACTTTTCGCACTTGTGTTGGTGCAGGAAACCACTTTTGCACTTGTATTAGTGTGGAAAAAACACTTTTGCACTTGTATTAGTATGGAAAAACCACTTTTCGCACTTGTGTTAGTGTTGAAAAACCACTTTTCGCACTTGTGTTAGTGTTGAAAAACCACTTTTTGCACTTGTGTTGGTGCAGGAAACCACTTTTGCACTTGTATTAGTGTGGAAAAAACACTTTTTGCACTTGTGATAGTGTTGAAAAACCACTTTTCGCACTTGTGTTAGTGTTGAAAAACCACTTTTTGCACTTGTGATAGTGTTGAAAAACCACTTTTCGCACTTGTGTTAGTGTTGAAAAACCACTTTTTGCACTTGTGATAGTGTTGAAAAACCACTTTTCGCACTTGTGTTAGTGTTGAAAAACCACTTTTCGCACTTGTGTTGGTGCAGGAAACCACTTTTGCACTTGTATTAGTGTGGAAAAAACACTTTTCGCACTTGTGTTATTGTTGAAAAACCACTTTTCGCACTTGTGTTAGTGTTGAAAAACCACTTTTCGCACTTGTGTTGGTGCAGGAAACCACTTTTCCACTTGTATTAGTGTGGAAAAACACTTTTTGCACTTGTGTTGGTGCAGGAAACCACTTTTGCACTTGTATTAGTGTGGAAAGA
Source organism: Myxine glutinosa (assembly GCF_964187855.1). Lineage (NCBI taxonomy): Eukaryota > Metazoa > Chordata > Myxini > Myxiniformes > Myxinidae > Myxine > Myxine glutinosa. The sequence goes on along the minus strand of NW_027616651.1, from coordinate 218,200 downwards.
CCACTTTTTGCACTTGTGTTAGTGTTGAAAAACCACTTTTCGCACTTGTGTTAGTGTTGAAAAACCACTTTTCGCACTTGTGTTAGTGTTGAAAAACCACTTTTCGCACTTGTGTTGGTGCAGGAAACCACTTTTCGCACTTGTGCTAGTGTTGAAAAACCACTTTTTGCACTTGTGTTAGTGTTGAAAAACAACTTTTCGCACTTGTTTTGGTGCAGGAAACCACTTTTGCACTTGTATTAGTGTGGAAAAACCACTTTTCGCACTTGTGTTAGTGTTGAAAAACCACTTTTCGCACTTGTGTTAGTGTTGAAAAAACACTTTTCGCACTTGTGTTAGTGTTGAAAAAACACTTTTCGCACTTGTGTTGGTACAGGAAACCACTTTTGCACTTGTATTAGTGTGGAAAAAACCACTTTTCGCACATGTGTTAGTGTTGAAAAACCACTTTTCGCACTTGTGTTAGTGTTGAAAAACCACTTTTCGCACTTGTGTTGGTGCAGGAAACCACTTTTGCACTTGTATTAGTGTGGAAAAAACACTTTTTGCACTTGTGATAGTGTTGAAAAACCACTTTTCGCACTTGTGTTAGTGTTGAAAAACCACTTTTCGCACTTGTGTTAGTGTTGAAAAACCACTTTTCGCTCTTGTGATAGTGTTGAAAAACCACTTTTCGCACTTGTGTTAGTGTTGAAAAACCACTTTTCGCACTTGTGTTGGTGCAGGAAACCACTTTTGCACTTGTGTTAGTGTGGAAAAAACACTTTTCGCACTTGTGTTATTGTTGAAAAATCACTTTTCGCACTTGTGTTAGTGTTGAAAAACCACTTTTCGCACTTGTGTTGGTGCAGGAAACCACTTTTGCACTTGTATTAGTGTGGAAAAAACACTTTTTGCACTTGTGATATTGTTGAAAAACTACTTTTCGCAATTGTGTTAGTGTTGAAAAACCACTTTTCGCACTTGTGTTGGTGCAGGAAACCACTTTTGCACTTGTATTAGTGTGGAAAAACCACTTTTCGCACTTGTGTTAGTGTTGAAAAACCACTTTTCGCACTTGTGTTAGTTTTGAAAAAGCACTTTTCGCACTTGTGTTGGTGCAGGAAACCACTTTTGCACTTGTATTAGTGTGGAAAAACCACTTTTCGCACTTGTGTTAGTGTTGAAAAACCACTTTTCGCACTTGTGTTAGTTTTGAAAAAGCACTTTTCGCACTTGTGTTGGTGCAGGAAACCACTTTTGCACTTGTATTAGTGTGGAAAAAACACTTTTCGCACTTGTGTTATTGTTGAAAAACCACTTTTCGCACTTGTGTTAGTGTTGAAAAACCACTTTTCGCACTTGTGTTAGTGTTGAAAAACCACTTTTCGCACTTGTGTTGGTACAGGAAACCCCTTTTGCACTTGTATTAGTATGGAAAAACCACTTTTCGCACTTGTGTTAGTGTTGAAAAACCACTTTTCACACTTGTGTTAGTGTTGAAAAACCACTTTTCGCACTTGTGTTAGTGTTGAAAAACCACTTTTCGCACATGTGTTAGTGTTGAAAAACCACTTTTTGCACTTGTGTTGGTGCAGGAAACCACTTTTGCACATGTATTAGTGTGGAAAAAACACTTTTTGCACTTGTGATAGTGTTGAAAAAACACTTTTCGCACTTGTGTTAGTGTTGAAAAACCACTTGTCGCACTTGTCGTGTTGAAAAACCACTTTTCGCACTTGTGTTAGTGTTGAAAAACCACTTTTTGCACTTGTGTTAGTGTTGAAAAACCACTTTTCGCACTTGTGTTAGTGTTGAAAAACCACTTTTCGCACTTGTGTTGGTGCAGGAAACCACTTTTGCACTTGTATTAGTGTGGAAAAACCACTTTTTGCACTTGTGATAGTGTTGAAAAACCACTTTTCGCACTTGTGTTAGTGGTGAAAAACCACTTTTCGCACTTGTGTTGGTGCAGGAAACCAGTTTTGCACTTGTATTAGTGTGGAAAACCACTTTTTGCACTTGTGATAGTGTTGAAAAACCACTTTTCGCACTTGTGTTAGTGTTGAAAAACCACTTTTCGCACTTGTGTTAGTGTTGAAAAACCACTTTTCGCACTTGTGTTAGTGTTGAAAAACCAATTTTCGCACTTGTGTTAGTGTTGAAAAACCACTTTTCGCACTTGTGTTAGTGTTGAAAAACCACTTTTCGCACTTGTGTTGCTGCAGGAAACCACTTTTGCACTTGTATTAGTGTGGAAAAACCACTTTTTGCAGTTGTGTTAGTGTCGAAAAACCACTTTTCGCACTTGTGTTAGTGTTGAAAAACCACTTTTCGCACTTGTGTTAGTGTTGAAAAACCACTTTTCGCACTTGTGTTGGTGCAGGAAACCACTTTTGCACTTGTATTAGTGTGGAAAAAACACTTTTTGCACTTGTGATATTGTTGAAAAACTACTTTTCGCAATTGTGTTAGTGTTGAAAAACCACTTTTCGCACTTGTGTTGGTGCAGGAAACCACTTTTGCACTTGTATTAGTGTGGAAAAACCACTTTTCGCACTTGTGTTAGTGTTGAAAAACCACTTTTCGCACTTGTGTTAGTTTTGAAAAAGCACTTTTCGCACTTGTGTTGGTGCAGGAAACCACTTTTGCACTTGTATTAGTGTGGAAAAACCACTTTTCGCACTTGTGTTAGTGTTGAAAAACCACTTTTCGCACTTGTGTTAGTTTTGAAAAAGCACTTTTCGCACTTGTGTTGGTGCAGGAAACCACTTTTGCACTTGTATTAGTGTGGAAAAAACACTTTTCGCACTTGTGTTATTGTTGAAAAACCACTTTTCGCACTTGTGTTAGTGTTGAAAAACCACTTTTCGCACTTGTGTTAGTGTTGAAAAACCACTTTTCGCACTTGTGTTGGTACAGGAAACCCCTTTTGCACTTGTATTAGTATGGAAAAACCACTTTTCGCACTTGTGTTAGTGTTGAAAAACCACTTTTCACACTTGTGTTAGTGTTGAAAAACCACTTTTCGCACTTGTGTTAGTGTTGAAAAACCACTTTTCGCACTTGTGTTGGTGCAGGAAACCACTTTTGCACTTGTATTAGTGTGGAAAAAAACACTTTTTGCACTTGTGTTGGTGCAGGAAACCACTTTTGTACTTGTATTAGTGTGGAAAAAACACTTTTCGCACTTGTGTTAGTGTTGAAAAACCACTTTTCGCACTTGTGTTAGTGTTGAAAAACCACTTTTTGCACATGTGTTAGTGTTGAAAAACCACTTTTTGCACTTGTGTTGGTGCAGGAAACCACTTTTGCACATGTATTAGTGTGGAAAAAACACTTTTTGCACTTGTGATAGTGTTGAAAAAACACTTTTCGCACTTGTGTTAGTGTTGAAAAACCACTTGTCGCACTTGTGTTAGTGTTGAAAAACCACTTTTCGCACTTGTGTTAGTGTTGAAAAACCACTTTTTGCACTTGTGTTAGTGTTGAAAAACCACTTTTCGCACTTGTGTTAGTGTTGAAAAACCACTTTTCGCACTTGTGTTGGTGCAGGAAACCACTTTTGCACTTGTATTAGTGTGGAAAAACCACTTTTTGCACTTGTGATAGTGTTGAAAAACCACTTTTCGCACTTGTGTTAGTGGTGAAAAACCACTTTTCGCACTTGTGTTGGTGCAGGAAACCAGTTTTGCACTTGTATTAGTGTGGAAAACCACTTTTTGCACTTGTGATAGTGTTGAAAAACCACTTTTCGCACTTGTGTTAGTGTTGAAAAACCACTTTTCGCACTTGTGTTAGTGTTGAAAAACCACTTTTCGCACTTGTGTTAGTGTTGAAAAACCAATTTTCGCACTTGTGTTAGTGTTGAAAAACCACTTTTCGCACTTGTGTTAGTGTTGAAAAACCACTTTTCGCACTTGTGTTGGTGCAGGAAACCACTTTTGCACTTGTATTAGTGTGGAAAAACCACTTTTCGCACTTGTGTTAGTGTTGAAAAACCACTTTTCGCACTTGTGTTAGTGTTGAAAAACCACTTTTCGCACTTGTGTTAGTGTTGAAAAACCACTTTTCGCACTTGTGTTAGTGTTGAAAAACCACTTTTCGCACTTGTGTTAGTGTTGAAAAACCACTTTTCGCACTTGTGTTGGTGCAGGAAACCACTTTTGCACTTGTATTAGTGTTGAAAAACCACTTTTCGCACTTGTGTTGGTGCAGGAAACCACTTCTGCACTTGTATTAGTGTGGAAAAAACCCTTTTTGCACTTGTGATAGTGTTGAAAAACCACTTTTCGCACTTGTGTTAGTGTTGAAAAACCACTTTTCGCACTTGTGTTGGTGCAGGAAACCACTTTTGCACTTGTATTCGTGTGGAAAAACCACTTTTCGCACTTGTGTTAGTGTTGAAAAACCACTTTTCGCACTTGTGTTAGTGTTGAAAAACCACTTTTCGCACTTGTGTTAGTGTTGAAAAACCACTTTTCGCACTTGTGTTAGTGTTGAAAAACCACTTTTCGCACTTGTGTTAGTGTTGAAAAACCACTTTTCGCACTTGTGTTAGTGTTGAAAAACCACTTTTCGCACTTGTGTTGGTGCAGGAAACCACTTTTGCACTTGCATTAGTGTGGAAAAAACACTTTTTGCACTTGTGTTAGTGTTGAAAAACCACTTTTCGCACTTGTGTTGGTGCAGGAAACCACTTTTGCACTTGTATTAGTGTGGAAAAAACACTTTTCGCACTTGTGTTAGTGTTGAAAAACCACTTTTCGCACTTGTGTTAGTGTTGAAAAACAACTTTTCACACTTGTTTTGGTGCAGGAAACCACTTTTGCACTTGTATTAGTGTGGAAAAACCACTTTTCGCACTTGTGTTAGTGTTGAAAAACCACTTTTCGCACTTGTGTTAGTGTTGAAAAAACACTTTTCGCACTTGTGTTAGTGTTGAAAAAACACTTTTCGCACTTGTGTTGGTACAGGAAACCACTTTTGCACTTGTATTAGTGTGGAAAAAACCACTTTTCGCACATGTGTTAGTGTTGAAAAACCACTTTTCGCACTTGTGTTAGTGTTGAAAAACCACTTTTCGCACTTGTGTTGGTGCAGGAAACCACTTTTGCACTTGTATTAGTGTGGAAAAAACACTTTTTGCACTTGTGATAGTGTTGAAAAACCACTTTTCGCACTTGTGTTAGTGTTGAAAAACCACTTTTCGCACTTGTGTTAGTGTTGAAAAACCACTTTTCGCTCTTGTGATAGTGTTGAAAAACCACTTTTCGCACTTGTGTTAGTGTTGAAAAACCACTTTTTGCACTTGTGTTAGTGTTGAAAAACCACTTTTCGCACTTGTGTTGGTGCAGGAAACCACTTTTCGCACTTGCGATAGTGTGGAAAAACCACTTTTGCACTTGTATTAGTGTGGAAAAACCACTTTTCGCACTTGTGGTTAGTGTTGAAAAACCACTTTTCGCACTTGTGTTGGTGCAGGAAACCACTTTTGCACTTGTATTAGTGTGGAAAAACCACTTTTCGCACTTGTGTTAGTGTTGAAAAACCACTTTTCGCACTTGTGTTAGTGTTGAAAAACCACTTTTCGCACTTGTGTTGGTGCAGGAAACCACTTTTGCACTTGTATTAGTGTGGAAAAAACACTTTTCGCACTTGTGTTATTGTTGAAAAATCACTTTTCGCACTTGTGTTAGTGTTGAAAAACCACTTTTCGCACTTGTGTTGGTGCAGGAAACCACTTTTGCACTTGTATTAGTGTGGAAAACCCACTTTTCGCACTTGTGTTAGTGTTGAAAAACCACTTTTCGCACTTGTGTTAGTGTTGAAAAACCACTTTTCGCACTTGTGTTAGTGTTGAAAAACCACTTTTCGCACTTGTGTTAGTGTTGAAAAACCACTTTTCGCACTTGTGTTAGTGTTGACAAACCACTTTTCGCACTTGTGTTGGTGCAGGAAACCACTTTTGCACTTGTATTAGTGTGGAAAAAACACTTTTTGCACTTGTGATATTGTTGAAAAACTACTTTTCGCAATTGTGTTAGTGTTGAAAAACCACTTTTCGCACTTGTGTTGGTGCAGGAAACCACTTTTGCACTTGTATTAGTGTGGAAAAACCACTTTTCGCACTTGTGTTAGTGTTGAAAAACCACTTTTCGCACTTGTGTTAGTTTTGAAAAAGCACTTTTCGCACTTGTGTTGGTGCAGGAAACCACTTTTGCACTTGTATTAGTGTGGAAAAACCACTTTTCGCACTTGTGTTAGTGTTGAAAAACCACTTTTCGCACTTGTGTTAGTTTTGAAAAAGCACTTTTCGCACTTGTGTTGGTGCAGGAAACCACTTTTGCACTTGTATTAGTGTGGAAAAAACACTTTTCGCACTTGTGTTATTGTTGAAAAACCACTTTTCGCACTTGTGTTAGTGTTGAAAAACCACTTTTCGCACTTGTGTTGGTACAGGAAACCCCTTTTGCACTTGTGTTAGTGTTGAAAAACCACTTTTCGCACTTGTGTTGGTGCAGGAAACCACTTTTGCACTTGTATTAGTGTGGAAAAAACACTTTTTGCACTTGTGATAGTGTTGAAAAACCACTTTTCGCACTTGTGTTAGTGTTGAAAAACCACTTTTCGCACTTGTGTTGGTGCAGGAAACCACTTTTGCACTTGTGTTAGTGTTGAAAAACCACTTTTTGCACTTGTGATAGTGTTGAAAAACCACTTTTCGCGCTTGTGTTAGTGTTGAAAAACCACTTTTTGCACTTGTGATAGTGTTGAAAAACCACTTTTCGCACTTGTGTTAGTGTTGAAAAACCACTTTTCGCACTGGTGTTGGTGCAGGAAACCACTTTTGCACTTGTATTAGTGTGGAAAAAATACTTTTGCACTTGTATTAGTGTGGAAAAACCACCTTTCGCACTTGTGTTAGTGTTGAAAAACCACTTTTCGCACTTGTGTTAGTGTTGAAAAACCACTTTTCGCACTTGTGTTGGTGCAGGAAACCACTTTTGCACTTGTATTAGTGTTGAAAAACCACTTTTCGCACTTGTGTTGGTGCAGGAAACCACTTTTGCACTTGTATTAGTGTGGAAAAAACACTTTTTGCACTTGTGATAGTGTTGAAAAACCACTTTTCGCACTTGTGTTAGTGTTGAAAAACCACTTTTCGCACTTGTGTTGGTGCAGGAAACCACTTTTGCTCTTGTATTAGTGTGGAAAAACCACTTTTCGCACTTGTGTTAGTGTTGAAAAACCACTTTTCGCACTTGTGTTAGTGTTGAAAAACCACTTTTCGCACTTGTGTTAGTGTTGAAAAACCACTTTTCGCACTTGTGTTAGTGTTGAAAAACCACTTTTCGCACTTGTGTTAGTGTTGAAAAACCACTTTTCGCACTTGTGTTAGTGTTGAAAAACCACTTTTCGCACTTCTGTTAGTGTTGAAAAACCAATTTTCGCACTTGTGTTAGTGTTGAAAAACCACTTTTCGCACTTGTGTTAGTGTTGAAAAACCACTTTTCGCACTTGTGTTGGTGCAGGAAACCACTTTTGCACTTGTATTAGTGTGGAAAACCACTTTTTGCAGTTGTGTTAGTGTCGAAAAACCACTTTTCGCACTTGTGTTAGTGTTGAAAAACCACTTTTCGCACTTGTGTTAGTGTTGAAAAACCACTTTTCGCACTTGTGTTGGTGCAGGAAACCACTTTTGCACTTGTATTAGTGTGGAAAAAACACTTTTTGCACTTGTGATATTGTTGAAAAACTACTTTTCGCAATTGTGTTAGTGTTGAAAAACCACTTTTCGCACTTGTGTTGGTGCAGGAAACCACTTTTGCACTTGTATTAGTGTGGAAAAACCACTTTTCGCACTTGTGTTGGTGCAGGAAACCACTTTTGCACTTGTATTAGTGTGGAAAAAACACTTTTCGCACTTGTGTTAGTGTTGAAAAACCACTTTTCGCACTTGTGTTAGTGTTGAAAAACCACTTTTCGCACTTGTGTTAGTGTTGAAAAAACACTTTTCGCACTTGTGTTAGTGTTGAAAAAACACTTTTCGCACTTGTGTTGGTACAGGAAACCACTTTTGCACTTGTATTAGTGTGGAAAAAACCACTTTTCGCACATGTGTTAGTGTTGAAAAACCACTTTTCGCACTTGTGTTAGTGTTGAAAAACCACTTTTCGCACTTGTGTTGGTGCAGGAAACCACTTTTGCACTTGTATTAGTGTGGAAAAAACACTTTTTGCACTTGTGATAGTGTTGAAAAACCACTTTTCGCACTTGTGTTAGTGTTGAAAAACCACTTTTCGCACTTGTGTTAGTGTTGAAAAACCACTTTTCGCTCTTGTGATAGTGTTGAAAAACCACTTTTCGCACTTGTGTTAGTGTTGAAAAACCACTTTTCGCACTTGTATTGGTGCAGGAAACCACTTTTCGCACTTGCGATAGTGTGGAAAAACCACTTTTGCACTTGTATTAGTGTGGAAAAACCACTTTTCGCACTTGTGGTTAGTGTTGAAAAACCACTTTTCGCACTTGTGTTGGTGCAGGAAACCACTTTTGCACTTGTATTAGTGTGGAAAAACCACTTTTCGCACTTGTGTTAGTGTTGAAAAACCACTTTTCGCACTTGTGTTAGTGTTGAAAAACCACTTTTCGCACTTGTGTTGGTGCAGGAAACCACTTTTGCACTTGTATTAGTGTGGAAAAAACACTTTTCGCACTTGTGTTATTGTTGAAAAACCACTTTTCGCACTTGTGTTAGTGTTGAAAAACCACTTTTCGCACTTGTGTTGGTGCAGGAAACCACTTTTGCACTTGTATTAGTGTGGAAAACCCACTTTTCGCACTTGTGTTAGTGTTGAAAAACCACTTTTCGCACTTGTGTTAGTGTTGAAAAACCACTTTTCGCACTTGTGTTAGTGTTGAAAAACCACTTTTCGCACTTGTGTTAGTGTTGAAAAACCACTTTTCGCACTTGTGTTAGTGTTGACAAACCACTTTTCGCACTTGTGTTGGTGCAGGAAACCACTTTTGCACTTGTATTAGTGTGGAAAAAACACTTTTTGCACTTGTGATATTGTTGAAAAACTACTTTTCGCAATTGTGTTAGTGTTGAAAAACCACTTTTCGCACTTGTGTTGGTGCAGGAAACCACTTTTGCACTTGTATTAGTGTGGAAAAACCACTTTTCGCACTTGTGTTAGTGTTGAAAAACCACTTTTCGCACTTGTGTTAGTTTTGAAAAAGCACTTTTCGCACTTGTGTTGGTGCAGGAAACCACTTTTGCACTTGTATTAGTGTGGAAAAACCACTTTTCGCACTTGTGTTAGTGTTGAAAAACCACTTTTCGCACTTGTGTTAGTTTTGAAAAAGCACTTTTCGCACTTGTGTTGGTGCAGGAAACCACTTTTGCACTTGTATTAGTGTGGAAAAAACACTTTTCGCACTTGTGTTATTGTTGAAAAACCACTTTTCGCACTTGTGTTAGTGTTGAAAAACCACTTTTCGCACTTGTGTTGGTACAGGAAACCCCTTTTGCACTTGTATTAGTGTTGAAAAACCACTTTTCGCACTTGTGTTGGTGCAGGAAACCACTTTTGCACTTGTATTAGTGTGGAAAAAACACTTTTTGCACTTGTGATAGTGTTGAAAAACCACTTTTCGCACTTGTGTTAGTGTTGAAAAACCACTTTTCGCACTTGTGTTGGTGCAGGAAACCACTTTTGCACTTGTGTTAGTGTTGAAAAACCACTTTTTGCACTTGTGATAGTGTTGAAAAACCACTTTTCGCGCTTGTGTTAGTGTTGAAAAACCACTTTTTGCACTTGTGATAGTGTTGAAAAACCACTTTTCGCACTTGTGTTAGTGTTGAAAAACCACTTTTCGCACTGGTGTTGGTGCAGGAAACCACTTTTGCACTTGTATTAGTGTGGAAAAAATACTTTTGCACTTGTATTAGTGTGGAAAAACCACCTTTCGCACTTGTGTTAGTGTTGAAAAACCACTTTTCGCACTTGTGTTAGTGTTGAAAAACCACTTTTCGCACTTGTGTTGGTGCAGGAAACCACTTTTGCACTTGTATTAGTGTTGAAAAACCACTTTTCGCACTTGTGTTGGTGCAGGAAACCACTTTTGCACTTGTATTAGTGTGGAAAAAACACTTTTCGCACTTGTGTTATTGTTGAAAAACCACTTTTCGCACTTGTGTTAGTGTTGAAAAACCACTTTTCGCACTTGTGTTGGTGCAGGAAACCACTTTTGCACTTGTATTAGTGTGGAAAAAACACTTTTCGCACTTGTGTTATTGTTGAAAAACCACTTTTCGCACTTGTGTTAGTGTTGAAAAACCACTTTTCGCACTTGTGTTGGTGCAGGAAACCACTTTTGCACTTGTATTAGTGTGGAAAACCCACTTTTCGCACTTGTGTTAGTGTTGAAAAACCACTTTTCGCACTTGTGTTAGTGTTGAAAAACCACTTTTCGCACTTGTGTTAGTGTTGAAAAACCACTTTTCGCACTTGTGTTAGTGTTGAAAAACCACTTTTCGCACTTGTGTTAGTGTTGACAAACCACTTTTCGCACTTGTGTTGGTGCAGGAAACCACTTTTGCACTTGTATTAGTGTGGAAAAAACACTTTTTGCACTTGTGATATTGTTGAAAAACTACTTTTCGCAATTGTGTTAGTGTTGAAAAACCACTTTTCGCACTTGTGTTGGTGCAGGAAACCACTTTTGCACTTGTATTAGTGTGGAAAAACCACTTTTCGCACTTGTGTTAGTGTTGAAAAACCACTTTTCGCACTTGTGTTAGTTTTGAAAAAGCACTTTTCGCACTTGTGTTGGTGCAGGAAACCACTTTTGCACTTGTATTAGTGTGGAAAAACCACTTTTCGCACTTGTGTTAGTGTTGAAAAACCACTTTTCGCACTTGTGTTAGTTTTGAAAAAGCACTTTTCGCACTTGTGTTGGTGCAGGAAACCACTTTTGCACTTGTATTAGTGTGGAAAAAACACTTTTCGCACTTGTGTTATTGTTGAAAAACCACTTTTCGCACTTGTGTTAGTGTTGAAAAACCACTTTTCGCACTTGTGTTGGTACAGGAAACCCCTTTTGCACTTGTGTTAGTGTTGAAAAACCACTTTTCGCACTTGTGTTGGTGCAGGAAACCACTTTTGCACTTGTATTAGTGTGGAAAAAACACTTTTTGCACTTGTGATAGTGTTGAAAAACCACTTTTCGCACTTGTGTTAGTGTTGAAAAACCACTTTTCGCACTTGTGTTGGTGCAGGAAACCACTTTTGCACTTGTGTTAGTGTTGAAAAACCACTTTTTGCACTTGTGATAGTGTTGAAAAACCACTTTTCGCGCTTGTGTTAGTGTTGAAAAACCACTTTTTGCACTTGTGATAGTGTTGAAAAACCACTTTTCGCACTTGTGTTAGTGTTGAAAAACCACTTTTCGCACTGGTGTTGGTGCAGGAAACCACTTTTGCACTTGTATTAGTGTGGAAAAAATACTTTTGCACTTGTATTAGTGTGGAAAAACCACCTTTCGCACTTGTGTTAGTGTTGAAAAACCACTTTTCGCACTTGTGTTAGTGTTGAAAAACCACTTTTCGCACTTGTGTTGGTGCAGGAAACCACTTTTGCACTTGTATTAGTGTTGAAAAACCACTTTTCGCACTTGTGTTGGTGCAGGAAACCACTTTTGCACTTGTATTAGTGTGGAAAAAACACTTTTTGCACTTGTGATAGTGTTGAAAAACCACTTTTCGCACTTGTGTTAGTGTTGAAAAACCACTTTTCGCACTTGTGTTGGTGCAGGAAACCACTTTTGCTCTTGTATTAGTGTGGAAAAACCACTTTTCGCACTTGTGTTAGTGTTGAAAAACCACTTTTCGCACTTGTGTTAGTGTTGAAAAACCACTTTTCGCACTTGTGTTAGTGTTGAAAAACCACTTTTCGCACTTGTGTTAGTGTTGAAAAACCACTTTTCGCACTTGTGTTAGTGTTGAAAAACCACTTTTCGCACTTGTGTTAGTGTTGAAAAACCACTTTTCGCACTTCTGTTAGTGTTGAAAAACCAATTTTCGCACTTGTGTTAGTGTTGAAAAACCACTTTTCGCACTTGTGTTAGTGTTGAAAAACCACTTTTCGCACTTGTGTTGGTGCAGGAAACCACTTTTGCACTTGTATTAGTGTGGAAAACCACTTTTTGCAGTTGTGTTAGTGTCGAAAAACCACTTTTCGCACTTGTGTTAGTGTTGAAAAACCACTTTTCGCACTTGTGTTAGTGTTGAAAAACCACTTTTCGCACTTGTGTTGGTGCAGGAAACCACTTTTGCACTTGTATTAGTGTGGAAAAAACACTTTTTGCACTTGTGATATTGTTGAAAAACTACTTTTCGCAATTGTGTTAGTGTTGAAAAACCACTTTTCGCACTTGTGTTGGTGCAGGAAACCACTTTTGCACTTGTATTAGTGTGGAAAAACCACTTTTCGCACTTGTGTTGGTGCAGGAAACCACTTTTGCACTTGTATTAGTGTGGAAAAAACACTTTTCGCACTTGTGTTAGTGTTGAAAAACCACTTTTCGCACTTGTGTTAGTGTTGAAAAACCACTTTTCGCACTTGTGTTAGTGTTGAAAAAACACTTTTCGCACTTGTGTTAGTGTTGAAAAAACACTTTTCGCACTTGTGTTGGTACAGGAAACCACTTTTGCACTTGTATTAGTGTGGAAAAAACCACTTTTCGCACATGTGTTAGTGTTGAAAAACCACTTTTCGCACTTGTGTTAGTGTTGAAAAACCACTTTTCGCACTTGTGTTGGTGCAGGAAACCACTTTTGCACTTGTATTAGTGTGGAAAAAACACTTTTTGCACTTGTGATAGTGTTGAAAAACCACTTTTCGCACTTGTGTTAGTGTTGAAAAACCACTTTTCGCACTTGTGTTAGTGTTGAAAAACCACTTTTCGCTCTTGTGATAGTGTTGAAAAACCACTTTTCGCACTTGTGTTAGTGTTGAAAAACCACTTTTCGCACTTGTATTGGTGCAGGAAACCACTTTTCGCACTTGCGATAGTGTGGAAAAACCACTTTTGCACTTGTATTAGTGTGGAAAAACCACTTTTCGCACTTGTGGTTAGTGTTGAAAAACCACTTTTCGCACTTGTGTTGGTGCAGGAAACCACTTTTGCACTTGTATTAGTGTGGAAAAACCACTTTTCGCACTTGTGTTAGTGTTGAAAAACCACTTTTCGCACTTGTGTTAGTGTTGAAAAACCACTTTTCGCACTTGTGTTGGTGCAGGAAACCACTTTTGCACTTGTATTAGTGTGGAAAAAACACTTTTCGCACTTGTGTTATTGTTGAAAAACCACTTTTCGCACTTGTGTTAGTGTTGAAAAACCACTTTTCGCACTTGTGTTGGTGCAGGAAACCACTTTTGCACTTGTATTAGTGTGGAAAACCCACTTCTCGCACTTGTGTTAGTGTTGAAAAACCACTTTTCGCACTTGTGTTAGTGTTGAAAAACCACTTTTCGCACTTGTGTTAGTGTTGAAAAACCACTTTTCGCACTTGTGTTAGTGTTGAAAAACCACTTTTCGCACTTGTGTTAGTGTTGACAAACCACTTTTCGCACTTGTGTTGGTGCAGGAAACCACTTTTGCACTTGTATTAGTGTGGAAAAAACACTTTTTGCACTTGTGATATTGTTGAAAAACTACTTTTCGCAATTGTGTTAGTGTTGAAAAACCACTTTTCGCACTTGTGTTGGTGCAGGAAACCACTTTTGCACTTGTATTAGTGTGGAAAAACCACTTTTCGCACTTGTGTTAGTGTTGAAAAACCACTTTTCGCACTTGTGTTAGTTTTGAAAAAGCACTTTTCGCACTTGTGTTGGTGCAGGAAACCACTTTTGCACTTGTATTAGTGTGGAAAAACCACTTTTCGCACTTGTGTTAGTGTTGAAAAACCACTTTTCGCACTTGTGTTAGTTTTGAAAAAGCACTTTTCGCACTTGTGTTGGTGCAGGAAACCACTTTTGCACTTGTATTAGTGTGGAAAAAACACTTTTCGCACTTGTGTTATTGTTGAAAAACCACTTTTCGCACTTGTGTTAGTGTTGAAAAACCACTTTTCGCACTTGTGTTGGTACAGGAAACCCCTTTTGCACTTGTATTAGTGTTGAAAAACCACTTTTCGCACTTGTGTTGGTGCAGGAAACCACTTTTGCACTTGTATTAGTGTGGAAAAAACACTTTTTGCACTTGTGATAGTGTTGAAAAACCACTTTTCGCACTTGTGTTAGTGTTGAAAAACCACTTTTCGCACTTGTGTTGGTGCAGGAAACCACTTTTGCACTTGTGTTAGTGTTGAAAAACCACTTTTTGCACTTGTGATAGTGTTGAAAAACCACTTTTCGCGCTTGTGTTAGTGTTGAAAAACCACTTTTTGCACTTGTGATAGTGTTGAAAAACCACTTTTCGCACTTGTGTTAGTGTTGAAAAACCACTTTTCGCACTGGTGTTGGTGCAGGAAACCACTTTTGCACTTGTATTAGTGTGGAAAAAATACTTTTGCACTTGTATTAGTGTGGAAAAACCACCTTTCGCACTTGTGTTAGTGTTGAAAAACCACTTTTCGCACTTGTGTTAGTGTTGAAAAACCACTTTTCGCACTTGTGTTGGTGCAGGAAACCACTTTTGCACTTGTATTAGTGTTGAAAAACCACTTTTCGCACTTGTGTTGGTGCAGGAAACCACTTTTGCACTTGTATTAGTGTGGAAAAAACACTTTTTGCACTTGTGATAGTGTTGAAAAACCACTTTTCGCACTTGTGTTAGTGTTGAAAAACCACTTTTCGCACTTGTGTTGGTGCAGGAAACCACTTTTGCTCTTGTATTAGTGTGGAAAAACCACTTTTCGCACTTGTGTTAGTGTTGAAAAACCACTTTTCGCACTTGTGTTAGTGTTGAAAAACCACTTTTCGCACTTGTGTTAGTGTTGAAAAACCACTTTTCGCACTTGTGTTAGTGTTGAAAAACCACTTTTCGCACTTGTGTTAGTGTTGAAAAACCACTTTTCGCACTTGTGTTAGTGTTGAAAAACCACTTTTCGCACTTCTGTTAGTGTTGAAAAACCAATTTTCGCACTTGTGTTAGTGTTGAAAAACCACTTTTCGCACTTGTGTTAGTGTTGAAAAACCACTTTTCGCACTTGTGTTGGTGCAGGAAACCACTTTTGCACTTGTATTAGTGTGGAAAACCACTTTTTGCAGTTGTGTTAGTGTCGAAAAACCACTTTTCGCACTTGTGTTAGTGTTGAAAAACCACTTTTCGCACTTGTGTTAGTGTTGAAAAACCACTTTTCGCACTTGTGTTGGTGCAGGAAACCACTTTTGCACTTGTATTAGTGTGGAAAAAACACTTTTTGCACTTGTGATATTGTTGAAAAACTACTTTTCGCAATTGTGTTAGTGTTGAAAAACCACTTTTCGCACTTGTGTTGGTGCAGGAAACCACTTTTGCACTTGTATTAGTGTGGAAAAACCACTTTTCGCACTTGTGTTAGTGTTGAAAAACCACTTTTCGCACTTGTGTTAGTTTTGAAAAAGCACTTTTCGCACTTGTGTTGGTGCAGGAAACCACTTTTGCACTTGTATTAGTGTGGAAAAACCACTTTTCGCACTTGTGTTAGTGTTGAAAAACCACTTTTCGCACTTGTGTTAGTTTTGAAAAAGCACTTTTCGCACTTGTGTTGGTGCAGGAAACCACTTTTGCGCTTGTATTAGTGTGGAAAAAACACTTTTCGCACTTGTGTTATTGTTGAAAAACCACTTTTCGCACTTGTGTTAGTGTTGAAAAACCACTTTTCGCACTTGTGTTAGTGTTGAAAAACCACTTTTCGCACTTGTGTTGGTACAGGAAACCCCTTTTGCACTTGTATTAGTATGGAAAAACCACTTTTCGCACTTGTGTTAGTGTTGAAAAACCACTTTTCACACTTGTGTTAGTGTTGAAAAACCACTTTTCGCACTTGTGTTAGTGTTGAAAAACCACTTTTCGCACTTGTGTTGGTGCAGGAAACCACTTTTGCACTTGTATTAGTGTGGAAAAAAACACTTTTTGCACTTGTGTTGGTGCAGGAAACCACTTTTGTACTTGTATTAGTGTGGAGAAAACACTTTTCGCACTTGTGTTAGTGTTGAAAAACCACTTTTCGCACTTGTGTTAGTGTTGAAAAACCACTTTTCGCACATGTGTTAGTGTTGAAAAACCACTTTTTGCACTTGTGTTGGTGCAGGAAACCACTTTTGCACATGTATTATTGTGGAAAAAACACTTTTTGCACTTGTGATAGTGTTGAAAAAACACTTTTCGCACTTGTGTTAGTGTTGAAAAACCACTTGTCGCACTTGTGTTAGTGTTGAAAAACCACTTTTCGCACTTGTGTTAGTGTTGAAAAACCACTTTTTGCACTTGTGTTAGTGTTGAAAAACCACTTTTCGCACTTGTGTTAGTGTTGAAAAACCACTTTTCGCACTTGTGTTGGTGCAGGAAACCACTTTTGCACTTGTATTAGTGTGGAAAAACCACTTTTTGCACTTGTGATAGTGTTGAAAAACCACTTTTCGCACTTGTGTTAGTGGTGAAAAACCACTTTTCGCACTTGTGTTGGTGCAGGAAACCAGTTTTGCACTTGTATTAGTGTGGAAAACCACTTTTTGCACTTGTGATAGTGTTGAAAAACCACTTTTCGCACTTGTGTTAGTGTTGAAAAACCACTTTTCGCACTTGTGTTAGTGTTGAAAAACCACTTTTCGCACTTGTGTTAGTGTTGAAAAACCAATTTTCGCACTTGTGTTAGTGTTGAAAAACCACTTTTCGCACTTGTGTTAGTGTTGAAAAACCACTTTTTGCACTTGTGTTGGTGCAGGAAACCACTTTTGCACTTGTATTAGTGTGGAAAAACCACTTTTTGCAGTTGTGTTAGTGTCGGAAAACCACTTTTCGCACTTGTGTTAGTGTTGAAAAACCACTTTTCGCACTTGTGTTAGTGTTGAAAAACCACTTTTCGCACTTGTGTTGGTGCAGGAAACCACTTTTGCACTTGTATTAGTGTGGAAAAAACACTTTTTGCACTTGTGATATTGTTGAAAAACTACTTTTCGCACTTGTGTTAGTGTTGAAAAACCACTTTTCGCACTTGTGTTGGTGCAGGAAACCACTTTTGCACTTGTATTAGTGTGGAAAAAACACTTTTTGCACTTGTGATATTGTTGAAAAACTACTTTTCGCAATTGTGTTAGTGTTGAAAAACCACTTTTCGCACTTGTGTTGGTGCAGGAAACCACTTTTGCACTTGTATTAGTGTGGAAAAACCACTTTTCGCACTTGTGTTAGTGTTGAAAAACCACTTTTCGCACTTGTGTTAGTTTTGAAAAAGCACTTTTTGCACTTGTGTTGGTGCAGGAAACCACATTTGCACTTGTATTAGTGTGGAAAAAACACTTTTCGCACTTGTGTTATTGTTGAAAAACCACTTTTCGCACTTGTGTTAGTGTTGAAAAACCACTTTTCGCACTTGTGTTGGTGCAGGAAACCACTTTTGCACTTGTATTAGTGTGGAAAAAACACTTTTCGCACTTGTGTTATTGTTGAAAAACCACTTTTCGCACTTGTGTTAGTGTTGAAAAACCACTTTTCGCACTTGTGTTGGTGCAGGAAACCACTTTTCCACTTGTATTAGTGTGGAAAAACACTTTTTGCACTTGTGTTGGTGCTGGAAACCACTTTTGCACTTGTATTAGTGTGGAAAAACCACTTTTCGCACTTGTGTTAGTGTTGAAAAACCACTTTTCGCACTTGTGTTAGTGTTGAAAAACCACTTTTCGCACTTGTGTTAGTGTTGAAAAACCACTTTTCGCACTTGTGTTGGTGCAGGAAACCACTTTTCGCACTTGTGCTAGTGTTGAAAAACCACTTTTTGCACTTGTGTTAGTGTTGAAAAACAACTTTTCGCACTTGTTTTGGTGCAGGAAACCACTTTTGCACTTGTATTAGTGTGGAAAAACCACTTTTCGCACTTGTGTTAGTGTTGAAAAACCACTTTTCGCACTTGTGTTAGTGTTGAAAAAACACTTTTCGCACTTGTGTTAGTGTTGAAAAAACACTTTTCGCACTTGTGTTGGTACAGGAAACCACTTTTGCACTTGTATTAGTGTGGAAAAAACCACTTTTCGCACATGTGTTAGTGTTGAAAAACC
This sequence comes from Myxine glutinosa, assembly GCF_964187855.1. Lineage (NCBI taxonomy): Eukaryota > Metazoa > Chordata > Myxini > Myxiniformes > Myxinidae > Myxine > Myxine glutinosa. The sequence continues at coordinate 199,952 of NW_027616651.1, read as the reverse complement.
ACTTTTCGCACTTGTGTTAGTGTTGAAAAACCACTTTTCGCACTTGTGTTGGTGCAGGAAACCACTTTTGCACTTGTATTAGTGTGGAAAAAACACTTTTTGCACTTGTGATAGTGTTGAAAAACCACTTTTCGCACTTGTGTTAGTGTTGAAAAACCACTTTTCGCACTTGTGTTAGTGTTGAAAAACCACTTTTCGCTCTTGTGATAGTGTTGAAAAACCACTTTTCGCACTTGTGTTAGTGTTGAAAAACCACTTTTTGCACTTGTGTTAGTGTTGAAAAACCACTTTTCGCACTTGTGTTGGTGCAGGAAACCACTTTTCGCACTTGCGATAGTGTGGAAAAACCACTTTTGCACTTGTATTAGTGTGGGAAAACCACTTTTCGCACTTGTGGTTAGTGTTGAAAAACCACTTTTCGCACTTGTATTGGTGCAGGAAACCACTTTTGCACTTGTATTAGTGTGGAAAAACCACTTTTCGCACTTGTGTTAGTGTTGAAAAACCACTTTTCGCACTTGTGTTAGTGTTGAAAAACCACTTTTCGCACTTGTGTTGGTGCAGGAAACCACTTTTGCACTTGTATTAGTGTGGAAAAAACACTTTTCGCACTTGTGTTATTGTTGAAAAACCACTTTTCGCACTTGTGTTAGTGTTGAAAAACCACTTTTCGCACTTGTGTTGGTGCAGGAAACCACTTTTGCACTTGTATTAGTGTGGAAAACCCACTTTTCGCACTTGTGTTAGTGTTGAAAAACCACTTTTCGCACTTGTGTTAGTGTTGAAAAACCACTTTTCGCACTTGTGTTAGTGTTGAAAAACCAATTTTCGCACTTGTGTTAGTGTTGACAAACCACTTTTCGCACTTGTGTTGGTGCAGGAAACCACTTTTCGCACTTGTGTTAGTGTTGAAAAACCACTTTTTGCACTTGTGTTAGTGTTGAAAAACTTTTCGCACTTGTGTTAGTGTTGAAAAACCACTTTTCGCACTTGTGTTGGTGCAGGAAACCACTTTTGCACTTGTATTAGTGTGGAAAAAACCACTTTTTGCACTTGTGGTTAGTGTTGAAAAACCACTTTTTGCACTTGTGTTGGTGCAGGAAACCAGTTTTGCACTTGTATTGGTGTGGAAAAACCACTTTTCGCACTTGTGTTGGTGCAGGAAACCACTTTTGCACTTGTATTAGTGTTGAAAAACCACTTTTCGCACTTGTGTTAGTGTTGAAAAACCACTTTTCGCACTTGTGTTGGTGCAGGAAACCACTTTTGCACTTGTATTAGTGTGGAAAAAACACTTTTCGCACTTGTGTTATTGTTGAAAAACCACTTTTCGCACTTGTGTTAGTGTTGAAAAACCACTTTTCGCACTTGTGTTGGTGCAGGAAACCACTTTTGCAATTGTATTAGTGTGGAAAAACCACTTTTCGCACTTGTGTTAGTGTTGAAAAACCACTTTTCGCACTTGTGTTAGTGTTGAAAAACCACTTTTCGCACTTGTGTTGGTGCAGGAAACCACTTTTGCACATGTATTAGTGTGGAAAACCACTTTTCGCACTTGTGTTAGTGTTGAAAAACCACTTTTCGCACTTGTGTTAGTGTTGAAAAACCACTTTTCGCACTTGTGTTAGTGTTGAAAAACCACTTTTCGCACTTGTGTTAGTGTTGAAAAACCACTTTTCGCACTTGTGTTAATGTTGAAAAACCACTTTTCGCACTTGTGATAGTGTTGAAAAACCACTTTTCGCACTTGTGTTAGTGTTGAAAAACCACTTTTCGCACTTGTGTTGGTGCAGGAAACCACTTTTCGCACTTGTGATAGTGTGGAAAAACCACTTTTCGCACTTGTGTTCGTGTGGAAAAACCACTTTTCGCACTTGTGTTGGTGCAGGAAACCACTTTTGCACTTGTATTAGTGTGGAAAAAACACTTTTCGCACTTGTGTTATTGTTGAAAAACCACTTTTTGCACTTGTGTTAGTGTTGAAAAACCACTTTTCGCACTTGTGTTGGTGCAGGAAACCACTTTTGCACTTGTATTAGTGTGGAAAAAACACTTTTCGCACTTGTATTATTGTTGAAAAACCACTTTTCGCACTTGTGTTAGTGTTGAAAAACCACTTTTCGCACTTGTGTTGGTGCAGGAAACCACTTTTGCACTTGTATTAGTGTGGAAAAACCACTTTTCGCACTTGTGTTAGTGTTGAAAAACCACTTTTCGCACTTGCGTTGGTGCAGGAAACCACTTTTGCACATGTATTAGTGTGGAAAAACCACTTTCGCACTTGTGTTAGTGTTGAAAAACCACTTTTCGCACTTGTGTTAGTGTTGAAAAACCACTTTTCGCACTTGTGTTAGTGTTGAAAAACCACTTTTCGCACTTGTGTTAGTGTTGAAAAACCACTTTTCGCACTTGTGTTAGTGTTGAAAAACCACTTTTCGCACTTGTGATAGTGTTGAAAAACCACTTTTCGCACTTGTGTTAGTGTTGAAAAACCACTTTTCGCACTTGTATTGGTGCAGGAAACCACTTTTCGCACTTGTGATAGTGTGGAAAAACCACTTTTCGCACTTGTGTTCGTGTTGAAAAACCACTTTTCGCACTTGTGTTGGTGCAGGAAACCACTTTTGCACTTGTATTAGTGTGGAAAAAACACTTTTCGCACTTGTGTTATTGTTGAAAAACCACTTTTTGCACTTGTGTTAGTGTTGAAAAACCACTTTTCGCACTTGTGTTGGTGCAGGAAACCACTTTTGCACTTGTATTAGTGTGGAAAAAACACTTTTTGCACTTGTGATAGTGTTGAAAAACCACTTTTCGCACTTGTGTTAGTGTTGAAAAACCACTTTTCGCACTTGTGTTAGTGTTGAAAAACCACTTTTCGCTCTTGTGATAGTGTTGAAAAACCACTTTTCGCACTTGTGTTAGTGTTGAAAAACCACTTTTTGCACTTGTGTTAGTGTTGAAAAACCACTTTTCGCACTTGTGTTGGTGCAGGAAACCACTTTTCGCACTTGCGATAGTGTGGAAAAACCACTTTTGCACTTGTATTAGTGTGGGAAAACCACTTTTCGCACTTGTGGTTAGTGTTGAAAAACCACTTTTCGCACTTGTATTGGTGCAGGAAACCACTTTTGCACTTGTATTAGTGTGGAAAAACCACTTTTCGCACTTGTGTTAGTGTTGAAAAACCACTTTTCGCACTTGTGTTAGTGTTGAAAAACCACTTTTCGCACTTGTGTTGGTGCAGGAAACCACTTTTGCACTTGTATTAGTGTGGAAAAAACACTTTTCGCACTTGTGTTATTGTTGAAAAACCACTTTTCGCACTTGTGTTAGTGTTGAAAAACCACTTTTCGCACTTGTGTTGGTGCAGGAAACCACTTTTGCACTTGTATTAGTGTGGAAAACCCACTTTTCGCACTTGTGTTAGTGTTGAAAAACCACTTTTCGCACTTGTGTTAGTGTTGAAAAACCACTTTTCGCACTTGTGTTAGTGTTGAAAAACCAATTTTCGCACTTGTGTTAGTGTTGACAAACCACTTTTCGCACTTGTGTTGGTGCAGGAAACCACTTTTCGCACTTGTGTTAGTGTTGAAAAACCACTTTTTGCACTTGTGTTAGTGTTGAAAAACTTTTCGCACTTGTGTTAGTGTTGAAAAACCACTTTTCGCACTTGTGTTGGTGCAGGAAACCACTTTTGCACTTGTATTAGTGTGGAAAAAACCACTTTTTGCACTTGTGGTTAGTGTTGAAAAACCACTTTTTGCACTTGTGTTGGTGCAGGAAACCAGTTTTGCACTTGTATTGGTGTGGAAAAACCACTTTTCGCACTTGTGTTGGTGCAGGAAACCACTTTTGCACTTGTATTAGTGTTGAAAAACCACTTTTCGCACTTGTGTTAGTGTTGAAAAACCACTTTTCGCACTTGTGTTGGTGCAGGAAACCACTTTTGCACTTGTATTAGTGTGGAAAAAACACTTTTCGCACTTGTGTTATTGTTGAAAAACCACTTTTCGCACTTGTGTTAGTGTTGAAAAACCACTTTTCGCACTTGTGTTGGTGCAGGAAACCACTTTTGCAATTGTATTAGTGTGGAAAAACCACTTTTCGCACTTGTGTTAGTGTTGAAAAACCACTTTTCGCACTTGTGTTAGTGTTGAAAAACCACTTTTCGCACTTGTGTTGGTGCAGGAAACCACTTTTGCACATGTATTAGTGTGGAAAACCACTTTTCGCACTTGTGTTAGTGTTGAAAAACCACTTTTCGCACTTGTGTTAGTGTTGAAAAACCACTTTTCGCACTTGTGTTAGTGTTGAAAAACCACTTTTCGCACTTGTGTTAGTGTTGAAAAACCACTTTTCGCACTTGTGTTAATGTTGAAAAACCACTTTTCGCACTTGTGATAGTGTTGAAAAACCACTTTTCGCACTTGTGTTAGTGTTGAAAAACCACTTTTCGCACTTGTGTTGGTGCAGGAAACCACTTTTCGCACTTGTGATAGTGTGGAAAAACCACTTTTCGCACTTGTGTTCGTGTGGAAAAACCACTTTTCGCACTTGTGTTGGTGCAGGAAACCACTTTTGCACTTGTATTAGTGTGGAAAAAACACTTTTCGCACTTGTGTTATTGTTGAAAAACCACTTTTTGCACTTGTGTTAGTGTTGAAAAACCACTTTTCGCACTTGTGTTGGTGCAGGAAACCACTTTTGCACTTGTATTAGTGTGGAAAAAACACTTTTCGCACTTGTATTATTGTTGAAAAACCACTTTTCGCACTTGTGTTAGTGTTGAAAAACCACTTTTCGCACTTGTGTTGGTGCAGGAAACCACTTTTGCACTTGTATTAGTGTGGAAAAACCACTTTTCGCACTTGTGTTAGTGTTGAAAAACCACTTTTCGCACTTGCGTTGGTGCAGGAAACCACTTTTGCACATGTATTAGTGTGGAAAAACCACTTTCGCACTTGTGTTAGTGTTGAAAAACCACTTTTCGCACTTGTGTTAGTGTTGAAAAACCACTTTTCGCACTTGTGTTAGTGTTGAAAAACCACTTTTCGCACTTGTGTTAGTGTTGAAAAACCACTTTTCGCACTTGTGTTAGTGTTGAAAAACCACTTTTCGCACTTGTGATAGTGTTGAAAAACCACTTTTCGCACTTGTGTTAGTGTTGAAAAACCACTTTTCGCACTTGTATTGGTGCAGGAAACCACTTTTCGCACTTGTGATAGTGTGGAAAAACCACTTTTCGCACTTGTGTTCGTGTTGAAAAACCACTTTTCGCACTTGTGTTGGTGCAGGAAACCACTTTTGCACTTGTATTAGTGTGGAAAAAACACTTTTCGCACTTGTGTTATTGTTGAAAAACCACTTTTTGCACTTGTGTTAGTGTTGAAAAACCACTTTTCGCACTCGTGTTGGTGCAGGAAACCACTTTTGCACTTGTATTAGTGTGGAAAAAACACTTTTCGCACTTGTATTATTGTTGAAAAACCACTTTTCGCACTTGTGTTAGTGTTGAAAAACCACTTTTCGCACTTGTGTTGGTGCAGGAAACCACTTTTGCACTTGTATTAGTGTGGAAAAACCACTTTTCGCACTTGTGTTAGTGTTGAAAAACCACTTTTCGCACTTGCGTTGGTGCAGGAAACCACTTTTGCACATGTATTAGTGTGGAAAAACCACTTTCGCACTTGTGTTAGTGTTGAAAAACCACTTTTTGCACTTGTGTTAGTGTTGAAAAACCACTTTTCGCACTTGTGTTAGTGTTGAAAAACCACTTTTCGCACTTGTGTTAGTGTTGAAAAACCACTTTTCGCACTTGTGATAGTGTTGAAAAACCACTTTTCGCACTTGTGTTAGTGTTGAAAAACCACTTTTCGCACTTGTGTTGGTGCAGGAAACCACTTTTCGCACTTGTGATAGTGTGGAAAAACCACTTTTGCACTTGTGTTAGTGTGGAAAAACCACTTTTCGCACTTGTGTTAGTGTTGAAAAACCACTTTTCGCACTTGTGTTGGTGCAGGAAACCACTTTTCGCACTTGTGATAGTGTGGAAAAACCACTTTTGCACTTGTATTAGTATGGAAAAACCACTTTTCGCAATTGTGTTAGTGTTGAAAAACCACTTTTTGCAATTGTGTTGGTGCAGGAAACCACTTTTGCACTTGTATTAGTGTGGAAAAACCACTTTTCGCACTTGTGTTATTGTTGAAAAACCACTTTTTGCACTTGTGTTAGTGTTGAAAAACCACTTTTCGCACTTGTGTTGGTGCAGGAAACCACTTTTGCACTTGTATTAGTGTGGAAAAAACAATTTTTGCACTTGTGATAGTGTTGAAAAACCACTTTTCGCACTTGTGTTAGTGTTGAAAAACCACTTTTTGCACTTGTGATAGTGTTGAAAAACCACTTTTCGCGCTTGTGTTAGTGTTGAAAAACCACTTTTTGCACTTGTGATAGTGTTGAAAAACCACTTTTCGCACTTGTGTTAGTGTTGAAAAACCACTTTTCGCACTTGTGTTGGTGCAGGAAACCACTTTTGCACTTGTATTAGTGTGGAAAAAATACTTTTGCACTTGTATTAGTGTGGAAAAACCACCTTTCGCACTTGTGTTAGTGTTGAAAAACCACTTTTCGCACTTGTGTTAGTGTTGAAAAACCACTTTTCGCACTTGTGTTGGTGTAGGAAACCACTTTTGCACTTGTATTAGTGTTGAAAAACCACTTTTCGCACTTGTGTTGGTGCAGGAACCACTTTTGCACTTGTATTAGTGTGGAAAAAACACTTTTTGCACTTGTGATAGTGTTGAAAAACCACTTTTCGCACTTGTGTTAGTGTTGAAAAACCACTTTTCGCACTTGTGTTGGTGCAGGAAACCACTTTTGCACTTGTATTAGTGTGGAAAAACCACTTTTCGCACTTGTGTTAGTGTTGAAAAACCACTTTTCGCACTTGTGTTAGTGTTGAAAAACCACTTTTCGCACTTGTGTTAGTGTTGAAAAACCACTTTTCGCACTTGTGTTAGTGTTGAAAAACCACTTTTCGCACTTGTGTTAGTGTTGAAAAACCACTTTTCGCACTTGTGTTAGTGTTGAAAAACCACTTTTCGCACTTCTGTTAGTGTTGAAAAACCAATTTTCGCACTTGTGTTAGTGTTGAAAAACCACTTTTCGCACTTGTGTTAGTGTTGAAAAACCACTTTTCGCACTTGTGTTGGTGCAGAAAACCACTTTTGCACTTGTATTAGTGTGGAAAAACCACTTTTTGCAGTTGTGTTAGTGTCGAAAAACCACTTTTCGCACTTGTGTTAGTGTTGAAAAACCACTTTTCGCACTTGTGTTAGTGTTGAAAAACCACTTTTCGCACTTGTGTTGGTGCAGGAAACCACTTTTGCACTTGTATTAGTGTGGAAAAAACACTTTTTGCACTTGTGATAGTGTTGAAAAACCACTTTTCGCACTTGTGTTAGTGTTGAAAAACCACTTTTCGCACTTGTGTTGGTGCAGGAAACCACTTTTGCACTTGTATTAGTGTGGAAAAAACACTTTTGCACTTGTATTAGTATGGAAAAACCACTTTTCGCACTTGTGTTAGTGTTGAAAAACCACTTTTCGCACTTGTGTTAGTGTTGAAAAACCACTTTTTGCACTTGTGTTGGTGCAGGAAACCACTTTTGCACTTGTATTAGTGTGGAAAAAACACTTTTTGCACTTGTGATAGTGTTGAAAAACCACTTTTCGCACTTGTGTTAGTGTTGAAAAACCACTTTTTGCACTTGTGATAGTGTTGAAAAACCACTTTTCGCACTTGTGTTAGTGTTGAAAAACCACTTTTTGCACTTGTGATAGTGTTGAAAAACCACTTTTCGCACTTGTGTTAGTGTTGAAAAACCACTTTTCGCACTTGTGTTGGTGCAGGAAACCACTTTTGCACTTGTATTAGTGTGGAAAAAACACTTTTCGCACTTGTGTTATTGTTGAAAAACCACTTTTCGCACTTGTGTTAGTGTTGAAAAACCACTTTTCGCACTTGTGTTGGTGCAGGAAACCACTTTTCCACTTGTATTAGTGTGGAAAAACACTTTTTGCACTTGTGTTGGTGCAGGAAACCACTTTTGCACTTGTATTAGTGTGGAAAAACCACTTTTCGCACTTGTGTTAGTGTTGAAAAACCACTTTTCGCACTTGTGTTAGTGTTGAAAAACCACTTTTCGCACTTGTGTTAGTGTTGAAAAACCACTTTTCGCACTTGTGTTGGTGCAGGAAACCACTTTTCGCACTTGTGCTAGTGTTGAAAAACCACTTTTTGCACTTGTGTTAGTGTTGAAAAACAACTTTTCGCACTTGTTTTGGTGCAGGAAACCACTTTTGCACTTGTATTAGTGTGGAAAAACCACTTTTCGCACTTGTGTTAGTGTTGAAAAACCACTTTTCGCACTTGTGTTAGTGTTGAAAAAACACTTTTCGCACTTGTGTTAGTGTTGAAAAAACACTTTTCGCACTTGTGTTGGTACAGGAAACCACTTTTGCACTTGTATTAGTGTGGAAAAAACCACTTTTCGCACATGTGTTAGTGTTGAAAAACCACTTTTCGCACTTGTGTTAGTGTTGAAAAACCACTTTTCGCACTTGTGTTAGTGTTGAAAAACCACTTTTCGCACTTGTGTTAGTGTTGAAAAACCACTTTTCGCACTTGTGTTAGTGTTGAAAAACCACTTTTCGCACTTGTGATAGTGTTGAAAAACCACTTTTCGCACTTGTGTTAGTGTTGAAAAACCACTTTTCGCACTTGTATTGGTGCAGGAAACCACTTTTCGCACTTGTGATAGTGTGGAAAAACCACTTTTCGCACTTGTGTTCGTGTTGAAAAACCACTTTTCGCACTTGTGTTGGTGCAGGAAACCACTTTTGCACTTGTATTAGTGTGGAAAAAACACTTTTCGCACTTGTGTTATTGTTGAAAAACCACTTTTTGCACTTGTGTTAGTGTTGAAAAACCACTTTTCGCACTCGTGTTGGTGCAGGAAACCACTTTTGCACTTGTATTAGTGTGGAAAAAACACTTTTCGCACTTGTATTATTGTTGAAAAACCACTTTTCGCACTTGTGTTAGTGTTGAAAAACCACTTTTCGCACTTGTGTTGGTGCAGGAAACCACTTTTGCACTTGTATTAGTGTGGAAAAACCACTTTTCGCACTTGTGTTAGTGTTGAAAAACCACTTTTCGCACTTGCGTTGGTGCAGGAAACCACTTTTGCACATGTATTAGTGTGGAAAAACCACTTTCGCACTTGTGTTAGTGTTGAAAAACCACTTTTTGCACTTGTGTTAGTGTTGAAAAACCACTTTTCGCACTTGTGTTAGTGTTGAAAAACCACTTTTCGCACTTGTGTTAGTGTTGAAAAACCACTTTTCGCACTTGTGATAGTGTTGAAAAACCACTTTTCGCACTTGTGTTAGTGTTGAAAAACCACTTTTCGCACTTGTGTTGGTGCAGGAAACCACTTTTCGCACTTGTGATAGTGTGGAAAAACCACTTTTGCACTTGTGTTAGTGTGGAAAAACCACTTTTCGCACTTGTGTTAGTGTTGAAAAACCACTTTTCGCACTTGTGTTGGTGCAGGAAACCACTTTTCGCACTTGTGATAGTGTGGAAAAACCACTTTTGCACTTGTATTAGTGTGGAAAAACCACTTTTCGCAATTGTGTTAGTGTTGAAAAACCACTTTTTGCAATTGTGTTGGTGCAGGAAACCACTTTTGCACTTGTATTAGTGTGGAAAAACCACTTTTCGCACTTGTGTTATTGTTGAAAAACCACTTTTTGCACTTGTGTTAGTGTTGAAAAACCACTTTTCGCACTTGTGTTGGTGCAGGAAACCACTTTTGCACTTGTATTAGTGTGGAAAAAACAATTTTTGCACTTGTGATAGTGTTGAAAAACCACTTTTCGCACTTGTGTTAGTGTTGAAAAACCACTTTTTGCACTTGTGATAGTGTTGAAAAACCACTTTTCGCGCTTGTGTTAGTGTTGAAAAACCACTTTTTGCACTTGTGATAGTGTTGAAAAACCACTTTTCGCACTTGTGTTAGTGTTGAAAAACCACTTTTCGCACTTGTGTTGGTGCAGGAAACCACTTTTGCACTTGTATTAGTGTGGAAAAAATACTTTTGCACTTGTATTAGTGTGGAAAAACCACCTTTCGCACTTGTGTTAGTGTTGAAAAACCACTTTTCGCACTTGTGTTAGTGTTGAAAAACCACTTTTCGCACTTGTGTTGGTGTAGGAAACCACTTTTGCACTTGTATTAGTGTTGAAAAACCACTTTTCGCACTTGTGTTGGTGCAGGAACCACTTTTGCACTTGTATTAGTGTGGAAAAAACACTTTTTGCACTTGTGATAGTGTTGAAAAACCACTTTTCGCACTTGTGTTAGTGTTGAAAAACCACTTTTCGCACTTGTGTTGGTGCAGGAAACCACTTTTGCACTTGTATTAGTGTGGAAAAACCACTTTTCGCACTTGTGTTAGTGTTGAAAAACCACTTTTCGCACTTGTGTTAGTGTTGAAAAACCACTTTTCGCACTTGTGTTAGTGTTGAAAAACCACTTTTCGCACTTGTGTTAGTGTTGAAAAACCACTTTTCGCACTTGTGTTAGTGTTGAAAAACCACTTTTCGCACTTGTGTTAGTGTTGAAAAACCACTTTTCGCACTTCTGTTAGTGTTGAAAAACCAATTTTCGCACTTGTGTTAGTGTTGAAAAACCACTTTTCGCACTTGTGTTAGTGTTGAAAAACCACTTTTCGCACTTGTGTTGGTGCAGAAAACCACTTTTGCACTTGTATTAGTGTGGAAAAACCACTTTTTGCAGTTGTGTTAGTGTCGAAAAACCACTTTTCGCACTTGTGTTAGTGTTGAAAAACCACTTTTCGCACTTGTGTTAGTGTTGAAAAACCACTTTTCGCACTTGTGTTGGTGCAGGAAACCACTTTTGCACTTGTATTAGTGTGGAAAAAACACTTTTTGCACTTGTGATAGTGTTGAAAAACCACTTTTCGCACTTGTGTTAGTGTTGAAAAACCACTTTTCGCACTTGTGTTGGTGCAGGAAACCACTTTTGCACTTGTATTAGTGTGGAAAAAACACTTTTGCACTTGTATTAGTATGGAAAAACCACTTTTCGCACTTGTGTTAGTGTTGAAAAACCACTTTTCGCACTTGTGTTAGTGTTGAAAAACCACTTTTTGCACTTGTGTTGGTGCAGGAAACCACTTTTGCACTTGTATTAGTGTGGAAAAAACACTTTTTGCACTTGTGATAGTGTTGAAAAACCACTTTTCGCACTTGTGTTAGTGTTGAAAAACCACTTTTTGCACTTGTGATAGTGTTGAAAAACCACTTTTCGCACTTGTGTTAGTGTTGAAAAACCACTTTTTGCACTTGTGATAGTGTTGAAAAACCACTTTTCGCACTTGTGTTAGTGTTGAAAAACCACTTTTCGCACTTGTGTTGGTGCAGGAAACCACTTTTGCACTTGTATTAGTGTGGAAAAAACACTTTTCGCACTTGTGTTATTGTTGAAAAACCACTTTTCGCACTTGTGTTAGTGTTGAAAAACCACTTTTCGCACTTGTGTTGGTGCAGGAAACCACTTTTCCACTTGTATTAGTGTGGAAAAACACTTTTTGCACTTGTGTTGGTGCAGGAAACCACTTTTGCACTTGTATTAGTGTGGAAAAACCACTTTTCGCACTTGTGTTAGTGTTGAAAAACCACTTTTCGCACTTGTGTTAGTGTTGAAAAACCACTTTTCGCACTTGTGTTAGTGTTGAAAAACCACTTTTCGCACTTGTGTTGGTGCAGGAAACCACTTTTCGCACTTGTGCTAGTGTTGAAAAACCACTTTTTGCACTTGTGTTAGTGTTGAAAAACAACTTTTCGCACTTGTTTTGGTGCAGGAAACCACTTTTGCACTTGTATTAGTGTGGAAAAACCACTTTTCGCACTTGTGTTAGTGTTGAAAAACCACTTTTCGCACTTGTGTTAGTGTTGAAAAAACACTTTTCGCACTTGTGTTAGTGTTGAAAAAACACTTTTCGCACTTGTGTTGGTACAGGAAACCACTTTTGCACTTGTATTAGTGTGGAAAAAACCACTTTTCGCACATGTGTTAGTGTTGAAAAACCACTTTTCGCACTTGTGTTAGTGTTGAAAAACCACTTTTCGCACTTGTGTTGGTGCAGGAAACCACTTTTGCACTTGTATTAGTGTGGAAAAAACACTTTTTGCACTTGTGATAGTGTTGAAAAACCACTTTTCGCACTTGTGTTAGTGTTGAAAAACCACTTTTCGCACTTGTGTTAGTGTTGAAAAACCACTTTTCGCTCTTGTGATAGTGTTGAAAAACCACTTTTCGCACTTGTGTTAGTGTTGAAAAACCACTTTTTGCACTTGTGTTAGTGTTGAAAAACCACTTTTCGCACTTGTGTTGGTGCAGGAAACCACTTTTCGCACTTGCGATAGTGTGGAAAAACCACTTTTGCACTTGTATTAGTGTGGGAAAACCACTTTTCGCACTTGTGGTTAGTGTTGAAAAACCACTTTTCGCACTTGTGTTGGTGCAGGAAACCACTTTTGCACTTGTATTAGTGTGGAAAAACCACTTTTCGCACTTGTGTTAGTGTTGAAAAACCACTTTTCGCACTTGTGTTAGTGTTGAAAAACCACTTTTCGCACTTGTGTTGGTGCAGGAAACCACTTTTGCACTTGTATTAGTGTGGAAAAAACACTTTTCGCACTTGTGTTATTGTTGAAAAACCACTTTTCGCACTTGTGTTAGTGTTGAAAAACCACTTTTCGCACTTGTGTTGGTGCAGGAAACCACTTTTGCACTTGTATTAGTGTGGAAAACCCACTTTTCGCACTTGTGTTAGTGTTGAAAAACCACTTTTCGCACTTGTGTTAGTGTTGAAAAACCACTTTTCGCACTTGTGTTAGTGTTGAAAAACCACTTTTCGCACTTGTGTTAGTGTTGACAAACCACTTTTCGCACTTGTGTTGGTGCAGGAAACCACTTTTCGCACTTGTGTTAGTGTTGAAAAACCACTTTTTGCACTTGTGTTAGTGTTGAAAAACTTTTCGCACTTGTGTTAGTGTTGAAAAACCACTTTTCGCACTTGTGTTGGTGCAGGAAACCACTTTTGCACTTGTATTAGTGTGGAAAAAACCACTTTTTGCACTTGTGGTTAGTGTTGAAAAACCACTTTTTGCACTTGTGTTGGTGCAGGAAACCAGTTTTGCACTTGTATTGGTGTGGAAAAACCACTTTTCGCACTTGTGTTGGTGCAGGAAACCACTTTTGCACTTGTATTAGTGTTGAAAACCACTTTTCGCACTTGTGTTAGTGTTGAAAAACCACTTTTCGCACTTGTGTTGGTGCAGGAAACCACTTTTGCACTTGTATTAGTGTGGAAAAAACACTTTTCGCACTTGTGTTATTGTTGAAAAACCACTTTTCGCACTTGTGTTAGTGTTGAAAAACCACTTTTCGCACTTGTGTTGGTGCAGGAAACCACTTTTGCAATTGTATTAGTGTGGAAAAACCACTTTTCGCACTTGTGTTAGTGTTGAAAAACCACTTTTCGCACTTGTGTTAGTGTTGAAAAACCACTTTTCGCACTTGTGTTGGTGCAGGAAACCACTTTTGCACATGTATTAGTGTGGAAAACCACTTTTCGCACTTGTGTTAGTGTTGAAAAACCACTTTTCGCACTTGTGTTAGTGTTGAAAAACCACTTTTCGCACTTGTGTTAGTGTTGAAAAACCACTTTTCGCACTTGTGTTAGTGTTGAAAAACCACTTTTCGCACTTGTGTTAGTGTTGAAAAACCACTTTTCGCACTTGTGATAGTGTTGAAAAACCACTTTTCGCACTTGTGTTAGTGTTGAAAAACCACTTTTCGCACTTGTGTTGGTGCAGGAAACCACTTTTCGCACTTGTGATAGTGTGGAAAAACCACTTTTCGCACTTGTGTTCGTGTTGAAAAACCACTTTTCGCACTTGTGTTGGTGCAGGAAACCACTTTTGCACTTGTATTAGTGTGGAAAAAACACTTTTCGCACTTGTGTTATTGTTGAAAAACCACTTTTTGCACTTGTGTTAGTGTTGAAAAACCACTTTTCGCACTTGTGTTGGTGCAGGAAACCACTTTTGCACTTGTATTAGTGTGGAAAAAACACTTTTCGCACTTGTATTATTGTTGAAAAACCACTTTTCGCACTTGTGTTAGTGTTGAAAAACCACTTTTCGCACTTGTGTTGGTGCAGGAAACCACTTTTGCACTTGTATTAGTGTGGAAAAACCACTTTTCGCACTTGTGTTAGTGTTGAAAAACCACTTTTCGCACTTGCGTTGGTGCAGGAAACCACTTTTGCACATGTATTAGTGTGGAAAAACCACTTTCGCACTTGTGTTAGTGTTGAAAAACCACTTTTCGCACTTGTGTTAGTGTTGAAAAACCACTTTTCGCACTTGTGATAGTGTTGAAAAACCACTTTTCGCACTTGTGTTAGTGTTGAAAAACCACTTTTCGCACTTGTGTTGGTGCAGGAAACCACTTTTCGCACTTGTGATAGTGTGGAAAAACCACTTTTCGCACTTGTGTTCGTGTTGAAAAACCACTTTTCGCACTTGTGTTGGTGCAGGAAACCACTTTTGCACTTGTATTAGTGTGGAAAAAACACTTTTCGCACTTGTGTTATTGTTGAAAAACCACTTTTTGCACTTGTGTTAGTGTTGAAAAACCACTTTTCGCACTTGTGTTGGTGCAGGAAACCACTTTTGCACTTGTATTAGTGTGGAAAAAACACTTTTCGCACTTGTATTATTGTTGAAAAACCACTTTTCGCACTTGTGTTAGTGTTGAAAAACCACTTTTCGCACTTGTGTTGGTGCAGGAAACCACTTTTGCACTTGTATTAGTGTGGAAAAACCACTTTTCGCACTTGTGTTAGTGTTGAAAAACCACTTTTCGCACTTGCGTTGGTGCAGGAAACCACTTTTGCACATGTATTAGTGTGGAAAAACCACTTTCGCACTTGTGTTAGTGTTGAAAAACCACTTTTTGCACTTGTGTTAGTGTTGAAAAACCACTTTTCGCACTTGTGTTAGTGTTGAAAAACCACTTTTCGCACTTGTGTTAGTGTTGAAAAACCACTTTTCGCACTTGTGATAGTGTTGAAAAACCACTTTTCGCACTTGTGTTAGTGTTGAAAAACCACTTTTCGCACTTGTGTTGGTGCAGGAAACCACTTTTCGCACTTGTGATAGTGTGGAAAAACCACTTTTGCACTTGTGTTAGTGTGGAAAAACCACTTTTCGCACTTGTGTTAGTGTTGAAAAACCACTTTTCGCACTTGTGTTGGTGCAGGAAACCACTTTTCGCACTTGTGATAGTGTGGAAAAACCACTTTTGCACTTGTATTAGTGTGGAAAAACCACTTTTCGCAATTGTGTTAGTGTTGAAAAACCACTTTTTGCAATTGTGTTGGTGCAGGAAACCACTTTTGCACTTGTATTAGTGTGGAAAAACCACTTTTCGCACTTGTGTTATTGTTGAAAAACCACTTTTTGCACTTGTGTTAGTGTTGAAAAACCACTTTTCGCACTTGTGTTGGTGCAGGAAACCACTTTTGCACTTGTATTAGTGTGGAAAAAACAATTTTTGCACTTGTGATAGTGTTGAAAAACCACTTTTCGCACTTGTGTTAGTGTTGAAAAACCACTTTTTGCACTTGTGATAGTGTTGAAAAACCACTTTTCGCGCTTGTGTTAGTGTTGAAAAACCACTTTTTGCACTTGTGATAGTGTTGAAAAACCACTTTTCGCACTTGTGTTAGTGTTGAAAAACCACTTTTCGCACTTGTGTTGGTGCAGGAAACCACTTTTGCACTTGTATTAGTGTGGAAAAAATACTTTTGCACTTGTATTAGTGTGGAAAAACCACCTTTCGCACTTGTGTTAGTGTTGAAAAACCACTTTTCGCACTTGTGTTAGTGTTGAAAAACCACTTTTCGCACTTGTGTTGGTGTAGGAAACCACTTTTGCACTTGTATTAGTGTTGAAAAACCACTTTTCGCACTTGTGTTGGTGCAGGAAACCACTTTTGCACTTGTATTAGTGTGGAAAAAACACTTTTTGCACTTGTGATAGTGTGGAAAAACCACTTTTCGCACTTGTGTTCGTGTTGAAAAACCACTTTTCGCACTTGTGTTGGTGCAGGAAACCACTTTTCGCACTTGTGATAGTGTGGAAAAACCACTTTTCGCACTTGTGTTCGTGTTGAAAAACCACTTTTCGCACTTGTGTTGGTGCAGGAAACCACTTTTGCACTTGTATTAGTGTGGAAAAAACACTTTTCGCACTTGTGTTATTGTTGAAAAACGACTTTTTGCACTTGTGTTAGTGTTGAAAAACCACTTTTCGCACTTGTGTTGGTGCAGGAAACCACTTTTGCACTTGTATTAGTGTGGAAAAAACACTTTTCGCACTTGTATTATTGTTGAAAAACCACTTTTCGCACTTGTGTTAGTGTTGAAAAACCACTTTTCGCACTTGTGTTGGTGCAGGAAACCACTTTTGCACTTGTATTAGTGTGGAAAAACCACTTTTCGCACTTGTGTTAGTGTTGAAAAACCACTTTTCGCACTTGCGTTGGTGCAGGAAACCACTTTTGCACATGTATTAGTGTGGAAAAACCACTTTCGCACTTGTGTTAGTGTTGAAAAACCACTTTTTGCACTTGTGTTAGTGTTGAAAAACCACTTTTCGCACTTGTGTTAGTGTTGAAAAACCACTTTTCGCACTTGTGTTAGTGTTGAAAAACCACTTTTCGCACTTGTGATAGTGTTGAAAAACCACTTTTCGCACTTGTGTTAGTGTTGAAAAACCACTTTTCGCACTTGTGTTGGTGCAGGAAACCACTTTTCGCACTTGTGATAGTGTGGAAAAACCACTTTTGCACTTGTGTTAGTGTGGAAAAACCACTTTTCGCACTTGTGTTAGTGTTGAAAAACCACTTTTCGCACTTGTGTTGGTGCAGGAAACCACTTTTCGCACTTGTGATAGTGTGGAAAAACCACTTTTGCACTTGTATTAGTGTGGAAAAACCACTTTTCGCAATTGTGTTAGTGTTGAAAAACCACTTTTTGCAATTGTGTTGGTGCAGGAAACCACTTTTGCACTTGTATTAGTGTGGAAAAACCACTTTTCGCACTTGTGTTATTGTTGAAAAACCACTTTTTGCACTTGTGTTAGTGTTGAAAAACCACTTTTCGCACTTGTGTTGGTGCAGGAAACCACTTTTGCACTTGTATTAGTGTGGAAAAAACAATTTTTGCACTTGTGATAGTGTTGAAAAACCACTTTTCGCACTTGTGTTAGTGTTGAAAAACCACTTTTTGCACTTGTGATAGTGTTGAAAAACCACTTTTCGCGCTTGTGTTAGTGTTGAAAAACCACTTTTTGCACTTGTGATAGTGTTGAAAAACCACTTTTCGCACTTGTGTTAGTGTTGAAAAACCACTTTTCGCACTTGTGTTGGTGCAGGAAACCACTTTTGCACTTGTATTAGTGTGGAAAAAATACTTTTGCACTTGTATTAGTGTGGAAAAACCACCTTTCGCACTTGTGTTAGTGTTGAAAAACCACTTTTCGCACTTGTGTTAGTGTTGAAAAACCACTTTTCGCACTTGTGTTGGTGTAGGAAACCACTTTTGCACTTGTATTAGTGTTGAAAAACCACTTTTCGCACTTGTGTTGGTGCAGGAAACCACTTTTGCACTTGTATTAGTGTGGAAAAAACACTTTTTGCACTTGTGATAGTGTTGAAAAACCACTTTTCGCACTTGTGTTAGTGTTGAAAAACCACTTTTCGCACTTGTGTTGGTGCAGGAAACCACTTTTGCACTTGTATTAGTGTGGAAAAACCACTTTTCGCACTTGTGTTAGTGTTGAAAAACCACTTTTCGCACTTGTGTTAGTGTTGAAAAACCACTTTTCGCACTTGTGTTAGTGTTGAAAAACCACTTTTCGCACTTGTGTTAGTGTTGAAAAACCACTTTTCGCACTTGTGTTAGTGTTGAAAAACCACTTTTCGCACTTGTGTTAGTGTTGAAAAACCACTTTTCGCACTTCTGTTAGTGTTGAAAAACCAATTTTCGCACTTGTGTTAGTGTTGAAAAACCACTTTTCGCACTTGTGTTAGTGTTGAAAAACCACTTTTCGCACTTGTGTTGGTGCAGAAAACCACTTTTGCACTTGTATTAGTGTGGAAAAACCACTTTTTGCAGTTGTGTTAGTGTCGAAAAACCACTTTTCGCACTTGTGTTAGTGTTGAAAAACCACTTTTCGCACTTGTGTTAGTGTTGAAAAACCACTTTTCGCACTTGTGTTGGTGCAGGAAACCACTTTTGCACTTGTATTAGTGTGGAAAAAACACTTTTTGCACTTGTGATAGTGTTGAAAAACCACTTTTCGCACTTGTGTTAGTGTTGAAAAACCACTTTTCGCACTTGTGTTGGTGCAGGAAACCACTTTTGCACTTGTATTAGTGTGGAAAAAACACTTTTGCACTTGTATTAGTATGGAAAAACCACTTTTCGCACTTGTGTTAGTGTTGAAAAACCACTTTTCGCACTTGTGTTAGTGTTGAAAAACCACTTTTTGCACTTGTGTTGGTGCAGGAAACCACTTTTGCACTTGTATTAGTGTGGAAAAAACACTTTTTGCACTTGTGATAGTGTTGAAAAACCACTTTTCGCACTTGTGTTAGTGTTGAAAAACCACTTTTTGCACTTGTGATAGTGTTGAAAAACCACTTTTCGCACTTGTGTTAATGTTGAAAAACCACTTTTTGCACTTGTGATAGTGTTGAAAAACCACTTTTCGCACTTGTGTTAGTGTTGAAAAACCACTTTTCGCACTTGTGTTGGTGCAGGAAACCACTTTTGCACTTGTATTAGTGTGGAAAAAATACTTTTGCACTTGTATTAGTGTGGAAAACCCACCTTTCACACTTGTGTTAGTGTTGAAAAACCACTTTTCGCACTTGTGTTAGTGTTGAAAAACCACTTTTCGCACTTGTGTTGGTGCAGGAAACCACTTTTGCACTTGTATTAGTGTTGAAAAACCACTTTTCGCACTTGTGTTGGTGCAGGAAACCACTTTTGCACTTGTATTAGTGTGGAAAAAACACTTTTTGCACTTGTGATAGTGTTGAAAAACCACTTTTCGCACTTGTGTTAGTGTTGAAAAACCACTTTTCGCACTTGTGTTGGTGCAGGAAACCACTTTTGCACTTGTATTAGTGTGGAAATCTACTTTTCGCACTTGTGTTAGTGTTGAAAAACCACTTTTCGCACTTGTGTTAGTGTTGAAAAACCACTTTTCGCACTTGTGTTAGTGTTGAAAAACCACTTTTCGCACTTGTGTTAGTGTTGAAAAACCACTTTTCGCACTTGTGTTAGTGTTGAAAAACCACTTTTCGCACTTGTGTTAGTGTTGAAAAACCATTTTTCGCACTTGTGTTAGTGTTGAAAAACCACTTTTCGCACTTGTGTTGGTGCAGGAAACCACTTTTGCACTTGCATTAGTGTGGAAAAAACACTTTTTGCACTTGTGTTAGTGTTGAAAAACCACTTTTCGCACTTGTGTTGGTGCAGGAAACCACTTTTGCACTTGTATTAGTGTGGAAAAAACACTTTTCGCACTTGTGTTAGTGTTGAAAAACCACTTTTCGCACTTGTGTTAGTGTTGAAAAACCACTTTTCGCACTTGTGTTGGTGCAGGAAACCACTTTTGCACTTGTATTAGTGTGGAAAAAACACTTTTCGCACTTGTGTTAGTGTTGAAAAACCACTTTTCGCACTTGTGTTAGTGTTGAAAAACCACTTTTCGCACTTGTGTTGGTGCAGGAAACCACTTTTGCACTTGTATTAGTGTGGAAAAAATACTTTTGCACTTGTATTAGTGTGGAAAAACCACCTTTCGCACTTGTGTTAGTGTTGAAAAACCACTTTTCGCACTTGTGTTAGTGTTGAAAAACCACTTTTCGCACTTGTGTTGGTGCAGGAAACCACTTTTGCACTTGTATTAGTGTGGAAAAAATACTTTTGCACTTGTATTAGTGTGGAAAACCCACCTTTCACACTTGTGTTAGTGTTGAAAAACCACTTTTCGCACTTGTGTTAGTGTTGAAAAACCACTTTTCGCACTTGTGTTGGTGCAGGAAACCACTTTTGCACTTGTATTAGTGTTGAAAAACCACTTTTCGCACTTGTGTTGGTGCAGGAAACCACTTTTGCACTTGTATTAGTGTGGAAAAAACACTTTTTGCACTTGTGATAGTGTTGAAAAACCACTTTTCGCACTTGTGTTAGTGTTGAAAAACCACTTTTCGCACTTGTGTTGGTGTAGGAAACCACTTTTGCACTTGTATTAGTGTTGAAAAACCACTTTTCGCACTTGTGTTGGTGCAGGAAACCACTTTTGCACTTGTATTAGTGTGGAAAAAACACTTTTTGCACTTGTGATAGTGTTGAAAAACCACTTTTCGCACTTGTGTTAGTGTTGAAAAACCACTTTTCGCACTTGTGTTGGTGCAGGAAACCACTTTTGCACTTGTATTAGTGTGGAAAAACCACTTTTCGCACTTGTGTTAGTGTTGAAAAACCACTTTTCGCACTTGTGTTAGTGTTGAAAAACCACTTTTCGCACTTGTGTTAGTGTTGAAAAACCACTTTTCGCACTTGTGTTAGTGTTGAAAAACCACTTTTCGCACTTGTGTTAGTGTTGAAAAACCACTTTTCGCACTTGTGTTAGTGTTGAAAAACCACTTTTCGCACTTCTGTTAGTGTTGAAAAACCAATTTTCGCACTTGTGTTAGTGTTGAAAAACCACTTTTCGCACTTGTGTTAGTGTTGAAAAACCACTTTTCGCACTTGTGTTGGTGCAGAAAACCACTTTTGCACTTGTATTAGTGTGGAAAAACCACTTTTTGCAGTTGTGTTAGTGTCGAAAAACCACTTTTCGCACTTGTGTTAGTGTTGAAAAACCACTTTTCGCACTTGTGTTAGTGTTGAAAAACCACTTTTCGCACTTGTGTTGGTGCAGGAAACCACTTTTGCACTTGTATTAGTGTGGAAAAAACACTTTTTGCACTTGTGATAGTGTTGAAAAACCACTTTTCGCACTTGTGTTAGTGTTGAAAAACCACTTTTCGCACTTGTGTTGGTGCAGGAAACCACTTTTGCACTTGTATTAGTGTGGAAAAAACACTTTTGCACTTGTATTAGTATGGAAAAACCACTTTTCGCACTTGTGTTAGTGTTGAAAAACCACTTTTCGCACTTGTGTTAGTGTTGAAAAACCACTTTTTGCACTTGTGTTGGTGCAGGAAACCACTTTTGCACTTGTATTAGTGTGGAAAAAACACTTTTTGCACTTGTGATAGTGTTGAAAAACCACTTTTCGCACTTGTGTTAGTGTTGAAAAACCACTTTTTGCACTTGTGATAGTGTTGAAAAACCACTTTTCGCACTTGTGTTAGTGTTGAAAAACCACTTTTTGCACTTGTGATAGTGTTGAAAAACCACTTTTCGCACTTGTGTTAGTGTTGAAAAACCACTTTTCGCACTTGTGTTGGTGCAGGAAACCACTTTTGCACTTGTATTAGTGTGGAAAAAATACTTTTGCACTTGTATTAGTGTGGAAAACCCACCTTTCACACTTGTGTTAGTGTTGAAAAACCACTTTTCGCACTTGTGTTAGTGTTGAAAAACCACTTTTCGCACTTGTGTTGGTGCAGGAAACCACTTTTGCACTTGTATTAGTGTTGAAAAACCACTTTTCGCACTTGTGTTGGTGCAGGAAACCACTTTTGCACTTGTATTAGTGTGGAAAAAACACTTTTTGCACTTGTGATAGTGTTGAAAAACCACTTTTCGCACTTGTGTTAGTGTTGAAAAACCACTTTTCGCACTTGTGTTGGTGCAGGAAACCACTTTTGCACTTGTATTAGTGTGGAAAAACTACTTTTCGCACTTGTGTTAGTGTTGAAAAACCACTTTTCGCACTTGTGTTAGTGTTGAAAAACCACTTTTCGCACTTGTGTTAGTGTTGAAAAACCACTTTTCGCACTTGTGTTAGTGTTGAAAAACCACTTTTCGCACTTGTGTTAGTGTTGAAAAACCACTTTTCGCACTTGTGTTAGTGTTGAAAAACCATTTTTCGCACTTGTGTTAGTGTTGAAAAACCACTTTTCGCACTTGTGTTGGTGCAGGAAACCACTTTTGCACTTGCATTAGTGTGGAAAAAACACTTTTTGCACTTGTGTTAGTGTTGAAAAACCACTTTTCGCACTTGTGTTGGTGCAGGAAACCACTTTTGCACTTGTATTAGTGTGGAAAAAACACTTTTCGCACTTGTGTTAGTGTTGAAAAACCACTTTTCGCACTTGTGTTAGTGTTGAAAAACCACTTTTCGCACTTGTGTTGGTGCAGGAAACCACTTTTGCACTTGTATTAGTGTGGAAAAAAACACTTTTCGCACTTGTGTTAGTGTTGAAAAACCACTTTTCGCACTTGTGTTAGTGTTGAAAAACCACTTTTCGCACTTGTGTTGGTGCAGGAAACCACTTTTGCACTTGTATTAGTGTGGAAAAACCACTTTTCGCACTTGTGTTAGTGTGGAAAAACCACTTTTCGCACTTGTGTTAGTGCTGAAAAACCACTTTTCGCACTTTATTTGGTGTAGGAAACCACTTTTGCACTTGTATTAGTGTGGAAAAAACACTTTTTGCACTTGTGATAGTGTTGAAAAACCACATTTCGCACTTGTTTTAGTGTTGAAAAACCACTTTTCGCACTTGTGTTGGTGCAGGAAACCACTTTTGCACTTGTATTAGTGTGGAAAAACCACTTTTTGCACTTGTGATAGTGTTGAAAAACCACTTTTCGCACTTGTGTTAGTGTTGAAAAACCACTTTTCGCACTTGTGTTGGTGCAGGAAACCAGTTTTGCACTTGTATTAGTGTGGAAAACCACTTTTTGCACTTGTGATAGTGTTGAAAAACCACTTTTCGCACTTGTGTTAGTGTTGAAAAACGACTTTTCGCACTTGTGTTAGTGTTGAAAAACCACTTTTCGCACTTGTGTTAGTGTTGAAAAACCACTTTTCGCACTTGTGTTAGTGTTGAAAAACCACTTTTCGCACTTGTGTTAGTGTTGAAAAACCACTTTTCGCACCTGTGTTGGTGCAGGAAACCACTTTTGCACTTGTATTAGTGTGGAAAAAATACTTTTGCACTTGTATTAGTGTGGAAAAACCACCTTTCGCACTTGTGTTAGTGTTGAAAAACCACTTTTCGCACTTGTGTTAGTGTTGAAAAACCACTTTTCGCACTTGTGTTGGTGCAGGAAACCACTTTTACACTTGTATTAGTGTTGAAAAACCACTTTTCGCACTTGTGTTGGTGCAGGAAACCACTTTTGCACTTGTATTAGTGTGGAAAAAACACTTTTTGCACTTGTGATAGTGTTGAAAAACCACTTTTCGCACTTGTGTTAGTTTTGAAAGACCACTTTTCGCACTTGTGTTGGTGCAGGAAACCACTTTTGCACTTGTATTAGTGTGGAAAAAACACTTTTTGCACTTGTGATAGTGTTGAAAGACCACTTTTCGCACTTGTGTTAGTGTTGAAAAACCACTTTTCGCACTTGTGTTAGTGTTGAAAAACCACTTTTCGCACTTGTGTTAGTGTTGAAAAACCACTTTTCGCACTTGTGTTGGTGCAGGAAACCACTTTTGCACTTGTATTAGTGTTGAAAAACCACTTTTCGCACTTGTGTTGGTGCAGGAAACCACTTCTGCACTTGTATTCGTGTGGAAAAACCACTTTTCGCACTTGTGTTAGTGTTGAAAAACCACTTTTCGCACTTGTGTTAGTGTGGAAAAAACACTTTTTGCACTTGTGATAGTGTTGAAAAACCACTTTTCGCACTTGTGTTAGTGTTGAAAAACCACTTTTCGCACTTGTGTTGGTGCAGGAAACCACTTTTGCACTTGTATTCGTGTGGAAAAACCACTTTTCGCACTTGTGTTAGTGTTGAAAAACCACTTTTCGCACTTGTGTTAGTGTTGAAAAACCACTTTTCGCACTTGTGTTAGTGTTGAAAAACCACTTTTCGCACTTGTGTTAGTGTTGAAAAACCACTTTTCGCACTTGTGTTAGTGTTGAAAAACCACTTTTCGCACTTGTGTTAGTGTTGAAAAACCACTTTTCGCACTTGTGTTGGTGCAGGAAACCACTTTTGCACTTGCATTAGTGTGGAAAAAACACTTTTTGCACTTGTGTTAGTGTTGAAAAACCACTTTTCGCACTTGTGTTGGTGCAGGAAACCACTTTTGCACTTGTATTAGTGTGGAAAAAACACTTTTCGCACTTGTGTTAGTGTTGAAAAACCACTTTTCGCACTTGTGTTAGTGTTGAAAAACCACTTTTCGCACTTGTGTTGGTGCAGGAAACCACTTTTGCACTTGTATTAGTGTGGAAAAAACACTTTTCGCACTTGTGTTAGTGTTGAAAAACCACTTTTCACACTTGTGTTAGTGTTGAAAAACCACTTTTCGCACTTGTGTTGGTGCAGGAAACCACTTTTGCACTTGTATTAGTGTGGAAAAACCACTTTTCGCACTTGTGTTAGTGTGGAAAACCACTTTTCGCAATTGTGTTAGTGTTGAAAAACCACTTTTCGCACTTTTGTTGGTGCAGGAAACCACTTTTGCACTTGTATTAGTGTGGAAAAAACACTTTTTGCACTTGTGATAGTGTTGAAAAACCACATTTCGCACTTGTTTTAGTGTTGAAAAACCACTTTTCGCACTTGTGTTGGTGCAGGAAACCACTTTTGCACTTGTATTAGTGTGGAAAATCCACTTTTTGCACTTGTGATAGTGTTGAAAAACGACTTTTCGCACTTGTGTTGGTGCAGGAAACCACTTTTACACTTGTATTAGTGTTGAAAAACCACTTTTCGCACTTGTGTTGGTGCAGGAAACCACTTTTGCACTTGTATTAGTGTGGAAAAAACACTTTTTGCACTTGTGATAGTGTTGAAAAACCACTTTTCGCACTTGTGTTAGTTTTGAAAGACCACTTTTCGCACTTGTGTTGGTGCAGGAAACCACTTTTGCACTTGTATTAGTGTGGAAAAAACACTTTTTGCACTTGTGATAGTGTTGAAAGACCACTTTTCGCACTTGTGTTAGTGTTGAAAAACCACTTTTCGCACTTGTGTTAGTGTTGAAAAACCACTTTTCGCACTTGTGTTAGTGTTGAAAAACCACTTTTCGCACTTGTGTTGGTGCAGGAAACCACTTTTGCACTTGTATTAGTGTTGAAAAACCACTTTTCGCACTTGTGTTGGTGCAGGAAACCACTTCTGCACTTGTATTCGTGTGGAAAAACCACTTTTCGCACTTGTGTTAGTGTTGAAAAACCACTTTTCGCACTTGTGTTAGTGTGGAAAAAACACTTTTTGCACTTGTGATAGTGTTGAAAAACCACTTTTCGCACTTGTGTTAGTGTTGAAAAACCACTTTTCGCACTTGTGTTGGTGCAGGAAACCACTTTTGCACTTGTATTCGTGTGGAAAAACCACTTTTCGCACTTGTGTTAGTGTTGAAAAACCACTTTTCGCACTTGTGTTAGTGTTGAAAAACCACTTTTCGCACTTGTGTTAGTGTTGAAAAACCACTTTTCGCACTTGTGTTAGTGTTGAAAAACCACTTTTCGCACTTGTGTTAGTGTTGAAAAACCACTTTTCGCACTTGTGTTAGTGTTGAAAAACCACTTTTCGCACTTGTGTTGGTGCAGGAAACCACTTTTGCACTTGCATTAGTGTGGAAAAAACACTTTTTGCACTTGTGTTAGTGTTGAAAAACCACTTTTCGCACTTGTGTTGGTGCAGGAAACCACTTTTGCACTTGTATTAGTGTGGAAAAAACACTTTTCGCACTTGTGTTAGTGTTGAAAAACCACTTTTCGCACTTGTGTTAGTGTTGAAAAACCACTTTTCGCACTTGTGTTGGTGCAGGAAACCACTTTTGCACTTGTATTAGTGTGGAAAAAACACTTTTCGCACTTGTGTTAGTGTTGAAAAACCACTTTTCACACTTGTGTTAGTGTTGAAAAACCACTTTTCGCACTTGTGTTGGTGCAGGAAACCACTTTTGCACTTGTATTAGTGTGGAAAAACCACTTTTCGCACTTGTGTTAGTGTGGAAAACCACTTTTCGCAATTGTGTTAGTGTTGAAAAACCACTTTTCGCACTTTTGTTGGTGCAGGAAACCACTTTTGCACTTGTATTAGTGTGGAAAAAACACTTTTTGCACTTGTGATAGTGTTGAAAAACCACATTTCGCACTTGTTTTAGTGTTGAAAAACCACTTTTCGCACTTGTGTTGGTGCAGGAAACCACTTTTGCACTTGTATTAGTGTGGAAAAAACACTTTTTGCGCTTGTGATAGTGTTGAAAAACCACTTTTCGCACTTGTGTTAGTGTTGAAAAACCACTTTTCGCACTTGTGGTGGTGCAGGAAACCACTTTTGCACTTGTATTAGTGTGGAAAAAACACTTTTTGCGCTTGTGATAGTGTTGAAAAACCACTTTTCACACTTGTGTTAGTGTTGAAAAACCACTTTTCGCACTTGTGTTGGTGCAGGAAACCACTTTTGCACTTGTATTAATGTGGAAAAACCACTTTTCGCACTTGTGTTAGTGTTGAAAAACCACTTTTCGCACTTGTGTTCGTGTTGAAAAACCACTTTTCGCACTTGTGTTGGTGCAGGAAACCACTTTTGCAGTTGTATTAGTGTGGAAAAAACACTTTTCGCACTTGTGTTATTGTTGAAAAACCACTTTTCGCACTTGTGTTAGTGTTGAAAAACCACTTTTCGCACTTGTGTTGGTGCAGGAAACCACTTTTGCACTTATATTAGTGTGGAAAAAACACTTTTTGCACTTGTGTTGGTGCAGGAAACCACTTTTGCACTTGTATTAGTGTGGAAAAACACTTTTCGCACTTGTGTTAGTGTTGAAAAACCACTTTTCGCACTTGTGTTGGTGCAGGAAACCACTTTTGCACTTGTATTAGTGTGGAAAAAACACTTTTCGCACTTGTGTTAGTGTTGAAAAACCACTTTTCGCACTTGTGTTAGTGTTGAAAAACCACTTTTCGCACTTGTGTTGGTGCAGGAAACCACTTTTGCACTTGTATTAGTGTGGAAAAAACACTTTTCGCACTTGTGTTAGTGTTGAAAAACCACTTTTCGCACTTGTGTTAGTGTTGAAAAACCACTTTTTGCACTTGTGTTGGTGCAGGTAACCACTTTTGCACTTGTATTAGTGTGGAAAAAACACTTTTCGCACTTGTGTTAGTGTTGAAAAACCACTTTTCGCACTTGTGTTAGTGTTGAAAAACCACTTTTTGCACTTGTGTTGGTGCAGGAAACCACTTTTGCACTTGTATTAGTGTGGAAAAAACACTTTTTGCACTTGTGATAGTGTTGAAAAACCACTTTTCGCACTTGTGTTAGTGTTGAAAAACCACTTTTCGCACTTGTGTTGGTGCAGGAAACCACTTTTGCACTTGTATTAGTGTGGAAAAAACACTTTTGCACTTGTATTAGTATGGAAAAACCACTTTTCGCACTTGTGTTAGTGTTGAAAAACCACTTTTCGCACTTGTGTTAGTGTTGAAAAACCACTTTTTGCACTTGTGTTGGTGCAGGAAACCACTTTTGCACTTGTATTAGTGTGGAAAAAACACTTTTTGCACTTGTGATAGTGTTGAAAAACCACTTTTCGCACTTGTGTTAGTGTTGAAAAACCACTTTTTGCACTTGTGATAGTGTTGAAAACCCACTTTTCGCACTTGTGTTAGTGTTGAAAAACCACTTTTTGCACTTGTGATAGTGTTGAAAAACCACTTTTCGCACTTGTGTTAGTGTTGAAAAACCACTTTTCGCACTTGTGTTGGTGCAGGAAACCACTTTTGCACTTGTATTAGTGTGGAAAAAATACTTTTGCACTTGTATTAGTGTGGAAAACCCACCTTTCACACTTGTGTTAGTGTTGAAAACCACTTTTCGCACTTGTGTTAGTGTTGAAAAACCACTTTTCGCACTTGTGTTGGTGCAGGAAACCACTTTTGCACTTGTATTAGTGTTGAAAAACCACTTTTCGCACTTGTGTTGGTGCAGGAAACCACTTTTGCACTTGTATTAGTGTGGAAAAAACACTTTTTGCACTTGTGATAGTGTTGAAAAACCACTTTTCGCACTTGTGTTAGTGTTGAAAAACCACTTTTCGCACTTGTGTTGGTGCAGGAAACCACTTTTGCACTTGTATTAGTGTTGAAAAACCACTTTTCGCACTTGTGTTGGTGCAGGAAACCACTTTTGCACTTGTATTAGTGTGGAAAAAACACTTTTTGCACTTGTGATAGTGTTGAAAAACCACTTTTCGCACTTGTGTTAGTGTTGAAAAACCACTTTTCGCACTTGTGTTGGTGCAGGAAACCACTTTTGCACTTGTATTAGTGTGGAAAAACTACTTTTCGCACTTGTGTTAGTGTTGAAAAACCACTTTTCGCACTTGTGTTAGTGTTGAAAAACCACTTTTCGCACTTGTGTTAGTGTTGAAAAACCACTTTTCGCACTTCTGTTAGTGTTGAAAAACCAATTTTCGCACTTGTGTTAGTGTTGAAAAACCACTTTTCGCACTTGTGTTAGTGTTGAAAAACCACTTTTCGCACTTGTGTTGGTGCAGAAAACCACTTTTGCACTTGTATTAGTGTGGAAAAACCACTTTTTGCAGTTGTGTTAGTGTCGAAAAACCACTTTTCGCACTTGTGTTAGTGTTGAAAAACCACTTTTCGCACTTGTGTTAGTGTTGAAAAACCACTTTTCGCACTTGTGTTGGTGCAGGAAACCACTTTTGCACTTGTATTAGTGTGGAAAAAACACTTTTTGCACTTGTGATAGTGTTGAAAAACCACTTTTCGCACTTGTGTTAGTGTTGAAAAACCACTTTTCGCACTTGTGTTGGTGCAGGAAACCACTTTTGCACTTGTATTAGTGTGGAAAAAACACTTTTGCACTTGTATTAGTATGGAAAAACCACTTTTCGCACTTGTGTTAGTGTTGAAAAACCACTTTTCGCACTTGTGTTAGTGTTGAAAAACCACTTTTTGCACTTGTGTTGGTGCAGGAAACCACTTTTGCACTTGTATTAGTGTGGAAAAAACACTTTTTGCACTTGTGATAGTGTTGAAAAACCACTTTTCGCACTTGTGTTAGTGTTGAAAAACCACTTTTTGCACTTGTGATAGTGTTGAAAAACCACTTTTCGCACTTGTGTTAGTGTTGAAAAACCACTTTTTGCACTTGTGATAGTGTTGAAAAACCACTTTTCGCACTTGTGTTAGTGTTGAAAAACCACTTTTCGCACTTGTGTTGGTGCAGGAAACCACTTTTGCACTTATATTAGTGTGGAAAAAACACTTTTTGCACTTGTGTTGGTGCAGGAAACCACTTTTGCACTTGTATTAGTGTGGAAAAACACTTTTCGCACTTGTGTTAGTGTTGAAAAACCACTTTTCGCACTTGTGTTGGTGCAGGAAACCACTTTTGCACTTGTATTAGTGTGGAAAAAACACTTTTTGCACTTGTGATAGTGTTGAAAAACCACTTTTCGCACTTGTGTTAGTGTTGAAAAACCACTTTTCGCACTTGTGTTGGTGCAGGAAACCACTTTTGCACTTGTATTAGTGTGGAAAAACTACTTTTCGCACTTGTGTTAGTGTTGAAAAACCACTTTTCGCACTTGTGTTAGTGTTGAAAAACCACTTTTCGCACTTGTGTTAGTGTTGAAAAACCACTTTTCGCACTTGTGTTAGTGTTGAAAAACCACTTTTCGCACTTGTGTTAGTGTTGAAAAACCATTTTTCGCACTTGCGTTAGTGTTGAAAAACCACTTTTCGCACTTGTGTTGGTGCAGGAAACCACTTTTGCACTTGCATTAGTGTGGAAAAAACACTTTTTGCACTTGTGTTAGTGTTGAAAAACCACTTTTCGCACTTGTGTTGGTGCAGGATACCACTTTTGCACTTGTATTAGTGTGGAAAAAACACTTTTCGCACTTGTGTTAGTGTTGAAAAACCACTTTTCGCACTTGTGTTAGTGTTGAAAAACCACTTTTCGCACTTGTGTTGGTGCAGGAAACCACTTTTGCACTTGTATTAGTGTGGAAAAAACACTTTTCGCACTTGTGTTAGTGTTGAAAAACCACTTTTCGCACTTGTGTTAGTGTTGAAAAACCACTTTTCGCACTTGTGTTGGTGCAGGAAACCACTTTTGCACTTGTATTAGTGTGGAAAAACCACTTTTTGCACTTGTGTTAGTGTGGAAAAACCACTTTTCGCACTTGTGTTAGTGCTGAAAAACCACTTTTCGCACTTGTGTTGGTGCAGGAAACCACTTTTGCACTTGTATTAGTGTGGAAAAAACACTTTTTGCACTTGTGATAGTGTTGAAAAACCACATTTCGCACTTGTTTTAGTGTTGAAAAACCACTTTTCGCACTTGTGTTGGTGCAGGAAACCACTTTTGCACTTGTATTAGTGTGGAAAAACCACTTTTTGCACTTGTGATAGTGTTGAAAAACCACTTTTCGCACTTGTGTTAGTGTTGAAAAACCACTTTTCGCACTTGTGTTGGTGCAGGAAACCAGTTTTGCACTTGTATTAGTGTGGAAAACCACTTTTTGCACTTGTGATAGTGTTGAAAAACCACTTTTCGCACTTGTGTTAGTGTTGAAAAACCACTTTTCGCACTTGTGTTAGTGTTGAAAAACCACTTTTCGCACTTGTGTTAGTGTTGAAAAACCACTTTTCGCACTTGTGTTAGTGTTGAAAAACCACTTTTCGCACTTGTGTTAGTGTTGAAAAACCACTTTTCGCACCTGTGTTGGTGCAGGAAACCACTTTTGCACTTGTATTAGTGTGGAAAAAATACTTTTGCACTTGTATTAGTGTGGAAAAACCACCTTTCGCACTTGTGTTAGTGTTGAAAAACCACTTTTCGCACTTGTGTTAGTGTTGAAAAACCACTTTTCGCACTTGTGTTGGTGCAGGAAACCACTTTTGCACTTGTATTAGTGTTGAAAAACCACTTTTCGCACTTGTGTTGGTGCAGGAAACCACTTTTGCACTTGTATTAGTGTGGAAAAAACACTTTTTGCACTTGTGATAGTGTTGAAAAACCACTTTTCGCACTTGTGTTAGTTTTGAAAGACCACTTTTCGCACTTGTGTTGGTGCAGGAAACCACTTTTGCACTTGTATTAGTGTGGAAAAAAACACTTTTTGCACTTGTGATAGTGTTGAAAAACCACTTTTCGCACTTGTGTTAGTGTTGAAAAACCACTTTTCGCACTTGTGTTAGTGTTGAAAAACCACTTTTCGCACTTGTGTTAGTGTTGAAAAACCACTTTTCGCACTTGTGTTGGTGCAGGAAACCACTTTTGCACTTGTATTAGTGTTGAAAAACCACTTTTCGCACTTGTGTTGGTGCAGGAAACCACTTCTGCACTTGTATTAGTGTGGAAAAAACACTTTTTGCACTTGTGATAGTGTTGAAAAACCACTTTTCGCACTTGTGTTAGTGTTGAAAAACCACTTTTCGCACTTGTGTTGGTGCAGGAAACCACTTTTGCACTTGTATTCGTGTGGAAAAACCACTTTTCGCACTTGTGTTAGTGTTGAAAAACCACTTTTCGCACTTGTGTTAGTGTTGAAAAACCACTTTTCGCACTTGTGTTAGTGTTGAAAAACCACTTTTCGCACTTGTGTTAGTGTTGAAAAACCACTTTTCGCACTTGTGTTAGTGTTGAAAAACCACTTTTCGCACTTGTGTTAGTGTTGAAAAACCACTTTTCACACTTGTGTTGGTGCAGGAAACCACTTTTGCACTTGCATTAGTGTGGAAAAAACACTTTTTGCACTTGTGTTAGTGTTGAAAAACCACTTTTCGCACTTGTGTTGGTGCAGGAAACCACTTTTGCACTTGTATTAGTGTGGAAAAAACACTTTTCGCACTTGTGTTAGTGTTGAAAAACCACTTTTCGCACTTGTGTTAGTGTTGAAAAACCACTTTTCGCACTTGTGTTGGTGCAGGAAACCACTTTTGCACTTGTATTAGTGTGGAAAAAACACTTTTCGCACTTGTGTTAGTGTTGAAAAACCACTTTTCACACTTGTGTTAGTGTTGAAAAACCACTTTTCGCACTTGTGTTGGTGCAGGAAACCACTTTTGCACTTGTATTAGTGTGGAAAAACCACTTTTCGCACTTGTGTTAGTGTGGAAAAACCACTTTTCGCAATTGTGTTAGTGTTGAAAAACCACTTTTCGCACTTTTGTTGGTGCAGGAAACCACTTTTGCACTTGTATTAGTGTGGAAAAAACACTTTTTGCACTTGTGATAGTGTTGAAAAACCACATTTCGCACTTGTTTTAGTGTTGAAAAACCACTTTTCGCACTTGTGTTGGTGCAGGAAACCACTTTTGCACTTGTATTAGTGTGGAAAATCCACTTTTTGCACTTGTGATAGTGTTGAAAAACGACTTTTCGCACTTGTGGTGGTGCAGGAAACCACTTTTGCACTTGTATTAGTGTGGAAAAAACACTTTTTGCGCTTGTGATAGTGTTGAAAAACCACTTTTCGCACTTGTGTTAGTGTTGAAAAACCACTTTTCGCACTTGTGGTGGTGCAGGAAACCACTTTTGCACTTGTATTAGTGTGGAAAAAACACTTTTTGCGCTTGTGATAGTGTTGAAAAACCACTTTTCGCACTTGTGTTAGTGTTGAAAAACCACTTTTCGCACTTGTGTTGGTGCAGGAAACCACTTTTGCACTTGTATTAATGTGGAAAAACCACTTTTCGCACTTGTGTTAGTGTTGAAAAACCACTTTTCGCACTTGTGTTAGTGTTGAAAAACCACTTTTCGCACTTGTGTTGGTGCAGGAAACCACTTTTGCAGTTGTATTAGTGTGGAAAAAACACTTTTCGCACTTGTGTTATTGTTGAAAAACCACTTTTCGCACTTGTGTTAGTGTTGAAAAACCACTTTTCGCACTTGTGTTGGTGCAGGAAACCACTTTTGCACTTGTATTAGTGTGGAAAAAACACTTTTTGCACTTGTGTTGGTGCAGAAACCACTTTTGCACTTGTATTAGTGTGGAAAAACACTTTTCGCACTTGTGTTAGTGTTGAAAAACCACTTTTCGCACTTGTGTTGGTGCAGGAAACCACTTTTGCACTTGTATTAGTGTGGAAAAAACACTTTTCACACTTGTGTTAGTGTTGAAAAACCACTTTTCGCACTTGTGTTAGTGTTGAAAAACCACTTTTCGCACTTGTGTTGGTGCAGGAAACCACTTTTGCACTTGTATTAGTGTGGAAAAAACACTTTTCGCACTTGTGTTAGTGTTGAAAAACCACTTTTCGCACTTGTGTTAGTGTTGAAAAACCACCTTTCGCACTTGTGTTGGTGCAGGTAACCACTTTTGCACTTGTATTAGTGTGGAAAAAAACACTTTTCGCACTTGTGTTAGTGTTGAAAAACCACTTTTCGCACTTGTGTTAGTGTTGAAAAACCACTTTTCGCACTTGTGTTGGTGCAGGAAACCACTTTTGCACTTGTATTGGTGTGGAAAAAACACTTTTTGCACTTGTGTTAGTGTTGAAAAACCACTTTTCGCACTTGTGTTAGTGTTGAAAAACCACTTTTCACACTTGTGTTGGTGCAGGAAACCACTTTTGCACTTGTATTAGTGTGGAAAAAACACTTTTTGCACTTGTGATAGTGTTGAAAAACCACTTTTCGCACTTGTGTTAGTGTTGAAAAACCACTTTTCGCACTTGTGTTGGTGCAGGAAACCACTTTTGCACTTGTATTAGTGTGGAAAAAACACTTTTGCACTTGTATTAGTATGGAAAAACCACTTTTCGCACTTGTGTTAGTGTTGAAAAACCACTTTTCGCACTTGTGTTAGTGTTGAAAAACCACTTTTCGCACTTGTGTTGGTGCAGGAAACCACTTTTGCACTTGTATTAGTGTGGAAAAAACACTTTTTGCACTTGTGATAGTGTTGAAAAACCACTTTTCGCACTTGTGTTAGTGTTGAAAAACCACTTTTTGCACTTGTGATAGTGTTGAAAAACCACTTTTCGCACTTGTGTTAGTGTTGAAAAACCACTTTTTGCACTTGTGATAGTGTTGAAAAACCACTTTTCGCACTTGTGTTGGTGCAGGAAACCACTTTTGCACTTGTATTAGTGTGGAAAACACACTTTTTGCACTTGTGTTGGTGCAGGAAACCACTTTTGCACTTGTATTAGTGTGGAAAAAACACTTTTTGCACTTGTGTTAGTGTTGAAAAACCACTTTTCGCACTTGTGTTAGTGTTGAAAAACCACTTTTCGCACTTGTGTTAGTGTTGAAAAACCACTTTTCGCACTTGTGTTGGTGCAGGAAACCACTTTTGCACTTGTACTAGTGTGGAAAAACCACTTTTCGCACTTGTGTTAGTGTTGAAAAACCACTTTTCGCACTTGTGTTAGTGTTGAAAAACCACTTTTCGCACTTGTGTTAGTGTTGAAAAACCACTTTTCGCACTTGTGTTGGTGCATGAAACCACTTTTGCACTTGTATTAGTGTGGAAAAAACACTTTTCGCACTTGTGTTAGTGTTGAAAAACCACTTTTCGCACTTGTGTTGGTGCAGGAAACCACTTTTGCACTTGTATTAGTTTGGAAAAACCACTTTTCGCACTTGTGTTAGTGTTGAAAAACCACTTTTCGCACTTGTGTTAGTGTTGAAAAACCACTTTTCGCACTTGTGTTGGTGCAGGAAACCACTTTTGCACTTGTATTAGTGTGGAAAAAACACTTTTTGCACTTGTGATAGTGCAGGAAACCACTTTTGCACTTGTCTTAGTGTGGAAAAAACACTTTTCGCACTTGTGTTAGTGTTGAAAAACCAATTTTCGCACTTGTATTAGTGTTGAAAAACCACTTTTCGCACTTGTGTTAGTGTTGAAAAACCACTTTTCGCACTTGTGTTGGTGCAGGAAACCACTTTTGCACTTGTATTAGTGTGGAAAAACCACTTTTTGCAGTTGTGTTAGTGTCGAAAAACCACTTTTCGCACTTGTGTTAGTGTTGAAAAACCACTTTTCGCACTTGTGTTAGTGTTGAAAAACCACTTTTCGCACTTGTGTTGGTGCAGGAAACCACTTTTGCACTTGTATTAGTGTGGAAAAAACACTTTTTGCACTTGTGATATTGTTGAAAAACTACTTTTCGCAATTGTGTTAGTGTTGAAAAACCACTTTTCGCACTTGTGTTGGTGCAGGAAACCACTTTTGCACTTGTATTAGTGTGGAAAAACCACTTTTCGCACTTGTGTTAGTGTTGAAAAACCACTTTTCGCACTTGTGTTAGTTTTGAAAAAGCACTTTTCGCACTTGTGTTGGTGCAGGAAACCACTTTTGCACTTGTATTAGTGTGGAAAAACCACTTATCGCACTTGTGTTAGTGTTGAAAAACCACTTTTCGCACTTGTGTTAGTTTTGAAAAAGCACTTTTCGCACTTGTGTTGGTGCAGGAAACCACTTTTGCACTTGTATTAGTGTGGAAAAAACACTTTTCGCACTTGTGTTATTGTTGAAAAACCACTTTTCGCACTTGTGTTAGTGTTGAAAAACCACTTTTCGCACTTGTGTTGGTACAGGAAACCCCTTTTGCACTTGTATTAGTATGGAAAAACCACTTTTCGCACTTGTGTTAGTGTTGAAAAACCACTTTTCACACTTGTGTTAGTGTTGAAAAACCACTTTTCGCACTTGTGTTAGTGTTGAAAAACCACTTTTCGCACTTGTGTTGGTGCAGGATACCACTTTTGCACTTGTATTAGTGTGGAAAAAACACTTTTTGCACTTGTGTTGGTGCAGGAAACCACTTTTGTACTTGTATTAGTGTGGAAAAAACACTTTTTGCACTTGTGTTAGTGTTGAAAAACCACTTTTCGCACTTGTGTTAGTGTTGAAAAACCACTTTTCGCACATGTGTTAGTGTTGAAAAACCACTTTTTGCACTTGTATTGGTGCAGGAAACCACTTTTGCACATGTATTAGTGTGGAAAAAACACTTTTTGCACTTGTGATAGTGTTGAAAAAACACTTTTCGCACTTGTGTTAGTGTTGAAAAACCACTTGTCGCACTTGTGTTAGTGTTGAAAAACCACTTTTCGCACTTGTGTTAGTGTTGAAAAACCACTTTTTGCACTTGTGTTAGTGTTGAAAAACCACTTTTCGCACTTGTGTTAGTGTTGAAAAACCACTTTTCGCACTTGTGTTGGTGCAGGAAACCACTTTTGCACTTGTATTAGTGTGGAAAAACCACTTTTTGCACTTGTGATAGTGT
Organism: Myxine glutinosa; assembly: GCF_964187855.1. Taxonomy (NCBI): domain Eukaryota; kingdom Metazoa; phylum Chordata; class Myxini; order Myxiniformes; family Myxinidae; genus Myxine; species Myxine glutinosa. The sequence continues at coordinate 163,348 of NW_027616651.1, read as the reverse complement.
TGAAAAACCACTTTTCGCACTTGTGTTAGTGTTGAAAAACCACTTTTCGCACTTGTGTTGGTGCAGGAAACCAGTTTTGCACTTGTATTAGTGTGGAAAACCACGTTTTGCACTTGTGATAGTGTTGAAAAACCACTTTTCGCACTTGTGTTAGTGTTGAAAAACCACTTTTCGCACTTGTGTTAGTGTTGAAAAACCACTTTTCGCACTTGTGTTAGTGTTGAAAAACCACTTTTCGCACTTGTGTTAGTGTTGAAAAACCACTTTTTGCACTTGTGTTAGTGTTGAAAAACCACTTTTCACACTTGTGTTGGTGCAGGAAACCACTTTTGCACTTGTATTAGTGTGGAAAAAACACTTTTTGCACTTGTGATAGTGTTGAAAAACCACTTTTCGCACTTGTGTTAGTGTTGAAAAACCACTTTTCGCACTTGTGTTGGTGCAGGAAACCAGTTTTGCACTTGTATTAGTGTGGAAAACCACTTTTTGCACTTGTGATAGTGTTGAAAAACCACTTTTCGCACTTGTGTTAGTGTTGAAAAACCACTTTTCGCACTTGTGTTAGTGTTGAAAAACCACTTTTCGCACTTGTGTTAGTGTTGAAAAACCACTTTTTGCACTTGTGTTAGTGTTGAAAAACCACTTTTCGCACTTGTGTTAGTGTTGAAAAACCACTTTTCACACTTGTGTTGGTGCAGGAAACCACTTTTGCAGTTGTATTAGTGTGGAAAAAACACTTTTTGCACTTGTGATAGTGTTGAAAAACCACTTTTCGCACTTGTGTTAGTGTTGAAAAACCACTTTTCGCACTTGTGTTGGTGCAGGAAACCACTTTTGCACTTGTATTAGTGTGGAAAAAACACTTTTGCAGTTGTATTAGTATGGAAAAACCACTTTTCGCACTTGTGTTAGTGTTGAAAAACCACTTTTCGCACTTGTGTTAGTGTTGAAAAACCACTTTTCGCACTTGTGTTGGTGCAGGAAACCACTTTTGCACTTGTATTAGTGTGGAAAAAACACTTTTTGCACTTGTGATAGTGTTGAAAAACCACTTTTCGCACTTGTGTTAGTGTTGAAAAACCACTTTTCGCACTTGTGATAGTGTTGAAAAACCACTTTTCGCACTTGTGTTAGTGTTGAAAAACCACTTTTTGCACTTGTGATAGTGTTGAAAAACCACTTTTCGCACTTGTGTTAGTGTTGAAAAACCACTTTTCGCACTTGTGTTGGTGCAGGAAACCACTTTTGCACTTGTATTAGTGTGGAAAAAATACTTTTGCACTTGTATTAGTGTGGAAAAACCACCTTTCGCACTTGTGTTAGTGTTGAAAAACCACTTTTCGCACTTGTGTTAGTGTTGAAAAACCACTTTTCGCACTTGTGTTGGTGCAGGAAACCACTTTTGCACTTGTATTAGTGTTGAAAAACCACTTTTCGCACTTGTGTTGGTGCAGGAAACCACTTTTGCACTTGTATTAGTGTGGAAAAAACACTTTTTGCACTTGTGATAGTGTTGAAAAACCACTTTTCGCACTTGTGTTAGTGTTGAAAAACCACTTTTCGCACTTGTGTTGGTGCAGGAAACCACTTTTGCACTTGTATTAGTGTGGAAAAACCACTTTTTGCACTTGTGTTAGTGTTGAAAAACCACTTTTCGCACTTGTGTTAGTGTTGAAAAACCACTTTTCGCACTTGTGTTAGTGTTGAAAAACCACTTTTCGCACTTGTGTTAGTGTTGAAAAACCACTTTTCGCACTTGTGTTAGTGTTGAAAAACCACTTTTCGCACTTGTGTTAGTGTTGAAAAACCACTTTTCGCACTTGTGTTAGTGTTGAAAAACCAATTTTCGCACTTGTGTTGGTGTTGAAAAACCACTTTTCGCACTTGTTAGTGTTGAAAAACCACTTTTCGCACTTGTGTTGGTGCAGGAAACCACTTTTGCACTTGTATTAGTGTGGAAAAACCACTTTTTGCAGTTGTGTTAGTGTCGAAAAACCACTTTTCGCACTTGTTAGTGTTGAAAAACCACTTTTCGCACTTGTGTTAGTGTTGAAAAACCACTTTTCGCACTTGTGTTGGTGCAGGAAACCACTTTTGCACTTGTATTAGTGTGGAAAAAACACTTTTTGCACTTGTGATATTGTTGAAAAACTACTTTTCGCAATTGTGTTAGTGTTGAAAAACCACTTTTCGCACTTGTGTTGGTGCAGGAAACCACTTTTGCACTTGTATTAGTGTGGAAAAACCACTTTTCGCACTTGTGTTAGTGTTGAAAAACCACTTTTCGCACTTGTGTTAGTTTTGAAAAAGCACTTTTCGCACTTGTGTTGGTGCAGGAAACCACTTTTGCACTTGTATTAGTGTGGAAAAAACCACTTTTCGCACTTGTGTTAGTGTTGAAAAACCACTTTTCGCACTTGTGTTAGTTTTGAAAAAGCACTTTTCGCACTTGTGTTGGTGCAGGAAACCACTTTTGCACTTGTATTAGTGTGGAAAAAACACTTTTCGCACTTGTGTTATTGTTGAAAAACCACTTTTCGCACTTGTGTTAGTGTTGAAAAACCACTTTTCGCACTTGTGTTGGTACAGGAAACCCCTTTTGCACTTGTATTAGTATGGAAAAACCACTTTTCGCACTTGTGTTAGTGTTGAAAAACCACTTTTCACACTTGTGTTAGTGTTGAAAAACCACTTTTCGCACTTGTGTTAGTGTTGAAAAACCACTTTTCGCACTTGTGTTGGTGCAGGAAACCACTTTTGCACTTGTATTAGTGTGGAAAAAACACTTTTTGCACTTGTGTTGGTGCAGGAAACCACTTTTGTACTTGTATTAGTGTGGAAAAAACACTTTTCGCACTTGTGTTAGTGTTGAAAAACCACTTTTCGCACTTGTGTTAGTGTTGAAAAACCACTTTTCGCACATGTGTTAGTGTTGAAAAACCACTTTTCGCACTTGTGTTAGTGTTGAAAAACCACTTGTCGCACTTGTGTTAGTGTTGAAAAACCACTTTTCGCACTTGTGTTAGTGTTGAAAAACCACTTTTTGCACTTGTGTTAGTGTTGAAAAACCACTTTTCGCACTTGTGTTGGTGCAGGAAACCACTTTTGCACTTGTATTAGTGTGGAAAACCACTTTTTGCACTTGTGATAGTGTTGAAAAACCACTTTTCGCACTTGTGTTAGTGTTGAAAAACCACTTTTCGCACTTGTGTTGGGGCAGGAAACCAGTTTTGCACTTGTATTAGTGTGGAAAACCACTTTTTGCACTTGTGATAGTGTTGAAAAACCACTTTTCGCACTTGTGTTAGTGTTGAAAAACCACTTTTCGCACTTGTGTTAGTGTTGAAAAACCACTTTTCGCACTTGTGTTAGTGTTGAAAAACCACTTTTCACACTTGTGTAGGTGCAGGAAACCACTTTTGCACTTGTATTAGTGTGGAAAAAACACTTTTTGCACTTGTGATAGTGTTGAAAAACCACTTTTCGCACTTGTGTTAGTGTTGAAAAACCACTTTTCGCACTTGTGTTGGTGCAGGAAACCAGTTTTCCACTTGTATTAGTGTGGAAAACCACTTTTCGCACTTGTGTTAGTGTTGAAAAACCACTTTTCGCACTTGTGTTAGTGTTGAAAAACCACTTTTCGCACTTGTGTTAGTGTTGAAAAACCACTTTTCGCACTTGTGTTAGTGTTGAAAAACCACTTTTTGCACTTGTGTTAGTGTTGAAAAACCACTTTTCGCACTTGTGTTAGTGTTGAAAAACCACTTTTCACACTTGTGTTGGTGCAGGAAACCACTTTTGCACTTGTATTAGTGTGGAAAAAACACTTTTTGCACTTGTGATAGTGTTGAAAAACCACTTTTCGCACTTGTGTTAGTGTTGAAAAACCACTTTTCGCACTTGTGTTGGTGCAGGAAACCACTTTTGCACTTGTATTAGTGTGGAAAAAACACTTTTTGCACTTGTGATAGTGTTGAAAAACCACTTTTCGCACTTGTGTTAGTGTTGAAAAACCACTTTTTGCACTTGTGATAGTGTTGAAAAACCACTTTTCGCACTTGTGTTAGTGTTGAAAAACCACTTTTTGCACTTGTGATAGTGTTGAAAAACCACTTTTCGCACTTGTGTTAGTGTTGAAAAACCACTTTTCGCACTTGTGTTGGTGCAGGAAACCACTTTTGCACTTGTATTAGTGTGGAAAAAATACTTTTGCACTTGTATTAGTGTGGAAAAACCACCTTTCGCACTTGTGTTAGTGTTGAAAAACCACTTTTCGCACTTGTGTTAGTGTTGAAAAACCACTTTTCGCACATATGTTGGTGCAGGAAACCACTTTTGCACTTGTATTAGTGTTGAAAAACCACTTTTCGCACTTGTGTTGGTGCAGGAAACCACTTTTGCACTTGTATTAGTGTGGGAAAAACACTTTTTGCACTTGTGATAGTGTTGAAAAACCACTTTTCGCACTTGTGTTAGTGTTGAAAAACCACTTTTCGCACTTGTGTTGGTGCAGGAAACCACTTTTGCACTTGTATTAGTGTGGAAAAACCACTTTTCGCACTTGTGTTAGTGTTGAAAAACCACTTTTCGCACTTGTGTTAGTGTTGAAAAACCACTTTTCGCACTTGTGTTAGTGTTGAAAAACCACTTTTCGCACTTGTGTTAGTGTTGAAAAACCACTTTTCGCACTTGTGTTAGTGTTGAAAAACCACTTTTCGCACTTGTGTTAGTGTTGAAAAACCACTTTTCGCACTTGTGTTGGTGCAGGAAACCACTTTTGCACTTGCATTAGTGTGGAAAAACACTTTTTGCACTTGTGTTAGTGTTGAAAAACCACTTTTCGCACTTGTGTTGGTGCAGGAAACCACTTTTGCACTTGTATTAGTGTGGAAAAAACACTTTTCGCACTTGTGTTAGTGTTGAAAAACCACTTTTCACACTTGTGTTAGTGTTGAAAAACCACTTTTCGCACTTGTGTTGGTGCAGGAAACCACTTTTGCACTTGTATTAGTGTGGAAAAACCACTTTTCGCACTTGTGTTAGTGTTGAAAAACCACTTTTCGCACTTGTGTTAGTGTTGAAAAACCACTTTTCGCACTTTTGTTGGTGCAGGAAACCACTTTTGCACTTGTATTAGTGTGGAAAAAACACTTTTTGCACTTGTGATAGTGTTGAAAAACCACATTTCGCACTTGTTTTAGTGTTGAAAAACCACTTTTCGCACTTGTGTTGGTGCAGGAAACCACTTTTGCACTTGTATTAGTGTGGAAAATCCACTTTTTGCACTTGTGATAGTGTTGAAAAACGACTTTTCGCACTTGTGGTGGTGCAGGAAACCACTTTTGCACTTGTATTAGTGTGGAAAAAACACTTTTTGCGCTTGTGATAGTGTTGAAAAACCACTTTTCGCACTTGTGTTAGTGTTGAAAAACCACTTTTCGCACTTGTGGTGGTGCAGGAAACCACTTTTGCACTTGTATTAGTGTGGAAAAAACACTTTTTGCGCTTGTGATAGTGTTGAAAAACCACTTTTCGCACTTGTGTTAGTGTTGAAAAACCACTTTTCGCACTTGTGTTGGTGCAGGAAACCACTTTTGCACTTGTATTAATGTGGAAAAAACCACTTTTCGCACTTGTGTTAGTGTTGAAAAACCACTTTTCGCACTTGTGTTAGTGTTGAAAAACCACTTTTCGCACTTGTGTTGGTGCAGGAAACCACTTTTGCAGTTGTATTAGTGTGGAAAAAACACTTTTCGCACTTGTGTTATTGTTGAAAAACCACTTTTCGCACTTGTGTTAGTGTTGAAAATCACTTTTCGCACTTGTGTTGGTGCAGGAAACCACTTTTGCACTTGTATTAGTGTGGAAAAAACACTTTTTGCACTTGTGTTGGTGCAGGAAACCACTTTTGCACTTGTATTAGTGTGGAAAAACACTTTTCGCACTTGTGTTAGTGTTGAAAAACCACTTTTCGCACTTGTGTTGGTGCAGGAAACCACTTTTGCACTTGTATTAGTGTGGAAAAAACACTTTTCACACTTGTGTTAGTGTTGAAAAACCACTTTTCGCACTTGTGTTAGTGTTGAAAAACCACTTTTCGCACTTGTGTTGGTGCAGGAAACCACTTTTGCACTTGTATTAGTGTGGAAAAAACACTTTTCGCACTTGTGTTAGTGTTGAAAAACCACTTTTCGCACTTGTGTTAGTGTTGAAAAACCACCTTTCGCACTTGTGTTGGTGCAGGTAACCACTTTTGCACTTGTATTAGTGTGGAAAAAACACTTTTCGCACTTGTGTTAGTGTTGAAAAACCACTTTTCGCACTTGTGTTAGTGTTGAAAAACCACTTTTCGCACTTGTGTTGGTGCAGGAAACCACTTTTGCACTTGTATTGGTGTGGAAAAAACACTTTTTGCACTTGTGTTAGTGTTGAAAAACCACTTTTCGCACTTGTGTTAGTGTTGAAAAACCACTTTTCACACTTGTGTTGGTGCAGGAAACCACTTTTGCACTTGTATTAGTGTGGAAAAAAACACTTTTTGCACTTGTGATAGTGTTGAAAAACCACTTTTCGCACTTGTGTTAGTGTTGAAAAACCACTTTTCGCACTTGTGTTGGTGCAGGAAACCACTTTTGCACTTGTATTAGTGTGGAAAAAACACTTTTGCACTTGTATTAGTATGGAAAAACCACTTTTCGCACTTGTGTTAGTGTTGAAAAACCACTTTTCGCACTTGTGTTAGTGTTGAAAAACCACTTTTCGCACTTGTGTTGGTGCAGGAAACCACTTTTGCACTTGTATTAGTGTGGAAAAAACACTTTTTGCACTTGTGATAGTGTTGAAAAACCACTTTTCGCACTTGTGTTAGTGTTGAAAAACCACTTTTCGCACTTGTGTTGGTGCAGGAAACCAGTTTTCCACTTGTATTAGTGTGGAAAACCACTTTTCGCACTTGTGTTAGTGTTGAAAAACCACTTTTCGCACTTGTGTTAGTGTTGAAAAACCACTTTTCGCACTTGTGTTAGTGTTGAAAAACCACTTTTCGCACTTGTGTTAGTGTTGAAAAACCACTTTTTGCACTTGTGTTAGTGTTGAAAAACCACTTTTCGCACTTGTGTTAGTGTTGAAAAACCACTTTTCACACTTGTGTTGGTGCAGGAAACCACTTTTGCACTTGTATTAGTGTGGAAAAAACACTTTTTGCACTTGTGATAGTGTTGAAAAACCACTTTTCGCACTTGTGTTAGTGTTGAAAAACCACTTTTCGCACTTGTGTTGGTGCAGGAAACCACTTTTGCACTTGTATTAGTGTGGAAAAACACTTTTTGCACTTGTGATAGTGTTGAAAAACCACTTTTCGCACTTGTGTTAGTGTTGAAAAACCACTTTTTGCACTTGTGATAGTGTTGAAAAACCACTTTTCGCACTTGTGTTAGTGTTGAAAAACCACTTTTTGCACTTGTGATAGTGTTGAAAAACCACTTTTCGCACTTGTGTTAGTGTTGAAAAACCACTTTTCGCACTTGTGTTGGTGCAGGAAACCACTTTTGCACTTGTATTAGTGTGGTAGTGTGGAAAAAATACTTTTGCACTTGTATTAGTGTGGAAAAACCACCTTTCGCACTTGTGTTAGTGTTGAAAAACCACTTTTCGCACTTGTGTTAGTGTTGAAAAACCACTTTTCGCACATATGTTGGTGCAGGAAACCACTTTTGCACTTGTATTAGTGTTGAAAAACCACTTTTCGCACTTGTGTTGGTGCAGGAAACCACTTTTGCACTTGTATTAGTGTGGGAAAAACACTTTTTGCACTTGTGATAGTGTTGAAAAACCACTTTTCGCACTTGTGTTAGTGTTGAAAAACCACTTTTCGCACTTGTGTTGGTGCAGGAAACCACTTTTGCACTTGTATTAGTGTGGAAAAACCACTTTTCGCACTTGTGTTAGTGTTGAAAAACCACTTTTCGCACTTGTGTTAGTGTTGAAAAACCACTTTTCGCACTTGTGTTAGTGTTGAAAAACCACTTTTCGCACTTGTGTTAGTGTTGAAAAACCACTTTTCGCACTTGTGTTAGTGTTGAAAAACCACTTTTCGCACTTGTGTTAGTGTTGAAAAACCACTTTTCGCACTTGTGTTGGTGCAGGAAACCACTTTTGCACTTGCATTAGTGTGGAAAAACACTTTTTGCACTTGTGTTAGTGTTGAAAAACCACTTTTCGCACTTGTGTTGGTGCAGGAAACCACTTTTGCACTTGTATTAGTGTGGAAAAAACACTTTTCGCACTTGTGTTAGTGTTGAAAAACCACTTTTCACACTTGTGTTAGTGTTGAAAAACCACTTTTCGCACTTGTGTTGGTGCAGGAAACCACTTTTGCACTTGTATTAGTGTGGAAAAACCACTTTTCGCACTTGTGTTAGTGTTGAAAAACCACTTTTCGCACTTGTGTTAGTGTTGAAAAACCACTTTTCGCACTTTTGTTGGTGCAGGAAACCACTTTTGCACTTGTATTAGTGTGGAAAAAACACTTTTTGCACTTGTGATAGTGTTGAAAAACCACATTTCGCACTTGTTTTAGTGTTGAAAAACCACTTTTCGCACTTGTGTTGGTGCAGGAAACCACTTTTGCACTTGTATTAGTGTGGAAAATCCACTTTTTGCACTTGTGATAGTGTTGAAAAACGACTTTTCGCACTTGTGGTGGTGCAGGAAACCACTTTTGCACTTGTATTAGTGTGGAAAAAACACTTTTTGCGCTTGTGATAGTGTTGAAAAACCACTTTTCGCACTTGTGTTGGTGCAGGAAACCACTTTTGCACTTGTATTAGTGTGGGAAAAACACTTTTTGCACTTGTGATAGTGTTGAAAAACCACTTTTCGCACTTGTGTTAGTGTTGAAAAACCACTTTTCGCACTTGTGTTGGTGCAGGAAACCACTTTTGCACTTGTATTAGTGTGGAAAAACCACTTTTCGCACTTGTGTTAGTGTTGAAAAACCACTTTTCGCACTTGTGTTAGTGTTGAAAAACCACTTTTCGCACTTGTGTTAGTGTTGAAAAACCACTTTTCGCACTTGTGTTAGTGTTGAAAAACCACTTTTCGCACTTGTGTTAGTGTTGAAAAACCACTTTTCGCACTTGTGTTAGTGTTGAAAAACCACTTTTCGCACTTGTGTTGGTGCAGGAAACCACTTTTGCACTTGCATTAGTGTGGAAAAACACTTTTTGCACTTGTGTTAGTGTTGAAAAACCACTTTTCGCACTTGTGTTGGTGCAGGAAACCACTTTTGCACTTGTATTAGTGTGGAAAAAACACTTTTCGCACTTGTGTTAGTGTTGAAAAACCACTTTTCACACTTGTGTTAGTGTTGAAAAACCACTTTTCGCACTTGTGTTGGTGCAGGAAACCACTTTTGCACTTGTATTAGTGTGGAAAAACCACTTTTCGCACTTGTGTTAGTGTTGAAAAACCACTTTTCGCACTTGTGTTAGTGTTGAAAAACCACTTTTCGCACTTTTGTTGGTGCAGGAAACCACTTTTGCACTTGTATTAGTGTGGAAAAAACACTTTTTGCACTTGTGATAGTGTTGAAAAACCACATTTCGCACTTGTTTTAGTGTTGAAAAACCACTTTTCGCACTTGTGTTGGTGCAGGAAACCACTTTTGCACTTGTATTAGTGTGGAAAATCCACTTTTTGCACTTGTGATAGTGTTGAAAAACGACTTTTCGCACTTGTGGTGGTGCAGGAAACCACTTTTGCACTTGTATTAGTGTGGAAAAAACACTTTTTGCGCTTGTGATAGTGTTGAAAAACCACTTTTCGCACTTGTGTTAGTGTTGAAAAACCACTTTTCGCACTTGTGGTGGTGCAGGAAACCACTTTTGCACTTGTATTAGTGTGGAAAAAACACTTTTTGCGCTTGTGATAGTGTTGAAAAACCACTTTTCGCACTTGTGTTAGTGTTGAAAAACCACTTTTCGCACTTGTGTTGGTGCAGGAAACCACTTTTGCACTTGTATTAATGTGGAAAAACCACTTTTCGCACTTGTGTTAGTGTTGAAAAACCACTTTTCGCACTTGTGTTAGTGTTGAAAAACCACTTTTCGCACTTGTGTTGGTGCAGGAAACCACTTTTGCAGTTGTATTAGTGTGGAAAAAACACTTTTCGCACTTGTGTTATTGTTGAAAAACCACTTTTCGCACTTGTGTTAGTGTTGAAAATCACTTTTCGCACTTGTGTTGGTGCAGGAAACCACTTTTGCACTTGTATTAGTGTGGAAAAAACACTTTTTGCACTTGTGTTGGTGCAGGAAACCACTTTTGCACTTGTATTAGTGTGGAAAAACACTTTTCGCACTTGTGTTAGTGTTGAAAAACCACTTTTCGCACTTGTGTTGGTGCAGGAAACCACTTTTGCACTTGTATTAGTGTGGAAAAAACACTTTTCACACTTGTGTTAGTGTTGAAAAACCACTTTTCGCACTTGTGTTAGTGTTGAAAAACCACTTTTCGCACTTGTGTTGGTGCAGGAAACCACTTTTGCACTTGTATTAGTGTGGAAAAAACACTTTTCGCACTTGTGTTAGTGTTGAAAAACCACTTTTCGCACTTGTGTTAGTGTTGAAAAACCACCTTTCGCACTTGTGTTGGTGCAGGTAACCACTTTTGCACTTGTATTAGTGTGGAAAAAACACTTTTCGCACTTGTGTTAGTGTTGAAAAACCACTTTTCGCACTTGTGTTAGTGTTGAAAAACCACTTTTCGCACTTGTGTTGGTGCAGGAAACCACTTTTGCACTTGTATTGGTGTGGAAAAAACACTTTTTGCACTTGTGTTAGTGTTGAAAAACCACTTTTCGCACTTGTGTTAGTGTTGAAAAACCACTTTTCACACTTGTGTTGGTGCAGGAAACCACTTTTGCACTTGTATTAGTGTGGAAAAAACACTTTTTGCACTTGTGATAGTGTTGAAAAACCACTTTTCGCACTTGTGTTAGTGTTGAAAAACCACTTTTCGCACTTGTGTTGGTGCAGGAAACCACTTTTGCACTTGTATTAGTGTGGAAAAAACACTTTTGCACTTGTATTAGTATGGAAAAACCACTTTTCGCACTTGTGTTAGTGTTGAAAAACCACTTTTCGCACTTGTGTTAGTGTTGAAAAACCACTTTTCGCACTTGTGTTGGTGCAGGAAACCACTTTTGCACTTGTATTAGTGTGGAAAAAACACTTTTTGCACTTGTGATAGTGTTGAAAAACCACTTTTCGCACTTGTGTTAGTGTTGAAAAACCACTTTTCGCACTTGTGTTGGTGCAGGAAACCAGTTTTCCACTTGTATTAGTGTGGAAAACCACTTTTCGCACTTGTGTTAGTGTTGAAAAACCACTTTTCGCACTTGTGTTAGTGTTGAAAAACCACTTTTCGCACTTGTGTTAGTGTTGAAAAACCACTTTTCGCACTTGTGTTAGTGTTGAAAAACCACTTTTTGCACTTGTGTTAGTGTTGAAAAACCACTTTTCGCACTTGTGTTAGTGTTGAAAAACCACTTTTCACACTTGTGTTGGTGCAGGAAACCACTTTTGCACTTGTATTAGTGTGGAAAAAACACTTTTTGCACTTGTGATAGTGTTGAAAAACCACTTTTCGCACTTGTGTTAGTGTTGAAAAACCACTTTTCGCACTTGTGTTGGTGCAGGAAACCACTTTTGCACTTGTATTAGTGTGGAAAAAACACTTTTTGCACTTGTGATAGTGTTGAAAAACCACTTTTCGCACTTGTGTTAGTGTTGAAAAACCACTTTTTGCACTTGTGATAGTGTTGAAAAACCACTTTTCGCACTTGTGTTAGTGTTGAAAAACCACTTTTTGCACTTGTGATAGTGTTGAAAAACCACTTTTCGCACTTGTGTTAGTGTTGAAAAACCACTTTTCGCACTTGTGTTGGTGCAGGAAACCACTTTTGCACTTGTATTAGTGTGGAAAAAATACGTTTGCACTTGTATTAGTGTGGAAAAACCACCTTTCGCACTTGTGTTAGTGTTGAAAAACCACTTTTCGCACTTGTGTTAGTGTTGAAAAACCACTTTTCGCACATATGTTGGTGCAGGAAACCACTTTTGCACTTGTATTAGTGTTGAAAAACCACTTTTCGCACTTGTGTTGGTGCAGGAAACCACTTTTGCACTTGTATTAGTGTGGGAAAAACACTTTTTGCACTTGTGATAGTGTTGAAAAACCACTTTTCGCACTTGTGTTAGTGTTGAAAAACCACTTTTCGCACTTGTGTTGGTGCAGGAAACCACTTTTGCACTTGTATTAGTGTGGAAAAACCACTTTTCGCACTTGTGTTAGTGTTGAAAAACCACTTTTCGCACTTGTGTTAGTGTTGAAAAACCACTTTTCGCACTTGTGTTAGTGTTGAAAAACCACTTTTCGCACTTGTGTTAGTGTTGAAAAACCACTTTTCGCACTTGTGTTAGTGTTGAAAAACCACTTTTCGCACTTGTGTTAGTGTTGAAAAACCACTTTTCGCACTTGTGTTGGTGCAGGAAACCACTTTTGCACTTGCATTAGTGTGGAAAAACACTTTTTGCACTTGTGTTAGTGTTGAAAAACCACTTTTCGCACTTGTGTTGGTGCAGGAAACCACTTTTGCACTTGTATTAGTGTGGAAAAAACACTTTTCGCACTTGTGTTAGTGTTGAAAAACCACTTTTCACACTTGTGTTAGTGTTGAAAAACCACTTTTCGCACTTGTGTTAGTGTTGAAAAACCACTTTTCGCACTTGTGTTAGTGTTGAAAAACCACTTTTCGCACTTTTGTTGGTGCAGGAAACCACTTTTGCACTTGTATTAGTGTGGAAAAAACACTTTTTGCACTTGTGATAGTGTTGAAAAACCACATTTCGCACTTGTTTTAGTGTTGAAAAACCACTTTTCGCACTTGTGTTGGTGCAGGAAACCACTTTTGCACTTGTATTAGTGTGGAAAATCCACTTTTTGCACTTGTGATAGTGTTGAAAAACGACTTTTCGCACTTGTGGTGGTGCAGGAAACCACTTTTGCACTTGTATTAGTGTGGAAAAAACACTTTTTGCGCTTGTGATAGTGTTGAAAAACCACTTTTCGCACTTGTGTTAGTGTTGAAAAACCACTTTTCGCACTTGTGGTGGTGCAGGAAACCACTTTTGCACTTGTATTAGTGTGGAAAAAACACTTTTTGCGCTTGTGATAGTGTTGAAAAACCACTTTTCGCACTTGTGTTAGTGTTGAAAAACCACTTTTCGCACTTGTGTTGGTGCAGGAAACCACTTTTGCACTTGTATTAATGTGGAAAAACCACTTTTCGCACTTGTGTTAGTGTTGAAAAACCACTTTTCGCACTTGTGTTAGTGTTGAAAAACCACTTTTCGCACTTGTGTTGGTGCAGGAAACCACTTTTGCAGTTGTATTAGTGTGGAAAAAACACTTTTCGCACTTGTGTTATTGTTGAAAAACCACTTTTCGCACTTGTGTTAGTGTTGAAAATCACTTTTCGCACTTGTGTTGGTGCAGGAAACCACTTTTGCACTTGTATTAGTGTGGAAAAAACACTTTTTGCACTTGTGTTGGTGCAGGAAACCACTTTTGCACTTGTATTAGTGTGGAAAAACACTTTTCGCACTTGTGTTAGTGTTGAAAAACCACTTTTCGCACTTGTGTTGGTGCAGGAAACCACTTTTGCACTTGTATTAGTGTGGAAAAAACACTTTTCACACTTGTGTTAGTGTTGAAAAACCACTTTTCGCACTTGTGTTAGTGTTGAAAAACCACTTTTCGCACTTGTGTTGGTGCAGGAAACCACTTTTGCACTTGTATTAGTGTGGAAAAAACACTTTTCGCACTTGTGTTAGTGTTGAAAAACCACTTTTCGCACTTGTGTTAGTGTTGAAAAACCACCTTTCGCACTTGTGTTGGTGCAGGTAACCACTTTTGCACTTGTATTAGTGTGGAAAAAACACTTTTCGCACTTGTGTTAGTGTTGAAAAACCACTTTTCGCACTTGTGTTAGTGTTGAAAAACCACTTTTCGCACTTGTGTTGGTGCAGGAAACCACTTTTGCACTTGTATTGGTGTGGAAAAAACACTTTTTGCACTTGTGTTAGTGTTGAAAAACCACTTTTCGCACTTGTGTTAGTGTTGAAAAACCACTTTTCACACTTGTGTTGGTGCAGGAAACCACTTTTGCACTTGTATTAGTGTGGAAAAAACACTTTTTGCACTTGTGATAGTGTTGAAAAACCACTTTTCGCACTTGTGTTAGTGTTGAAAAACCACTTTTCGCACTTGTGTTGGTGCAGGAAACCACTTTTGCACTTGTATTAGTGTGGAAAAAACACTTTTGCACTTGTATTAGTATGGAAAAACCACTTTTCGCACTTGTGTTAGTGTTGAAAAACCACTTTTCGCACTTGTGTTAGTGTTGAAAAACCACTTTTCGCACTTGTGTTGGTGCAGGAAACCACTTTTGCACTTGTATTAGTGTGGAAAAAACACTTTTTGCACTTGTGATAGTGTTGAAAAACCACTTTTCGCACTTGTGTTAGTGTTGAAAAACCACTTTTTGCACTTGTGATAGTGTTGAAAAACCACTTTTCGCACTTGTGTTAGTGTTGAAAAACCACTTTTTGCACTTGTGATAGTGTTGAAAAACCACTTTTCGCACTTGTGTTGGTGCAGGAAACCACTTTTGCACTTGTATTAGTGTGGAAAAAATACTTTTGCACTTGTATTAGTGTGGAAAACCCACCTTTCACACTTGTGTTAGTGTTGAAAAACCACTTTTCGCACTTGTGTTAGTGTTGAAAAACCACTTTTCGCACTTGTGTTGGTGCAGGAAACCACTTTTGCACTTGTATTAGTGTTGAAAAACCACTTTTCGCACTTGTGTTGGTGCAGGAAACCACTTTTGCACTTGTATTAGTGTGGAAAAACCACTTTTCGCACTTGTGTTAGTGTTGAAAAACCACTTTTCGCACTTGTGTTAGTGTTGAAAAACCACTTTTCGCACTTGTGTTAGTGTTGAAAAACCACTTTTCGCACTTGTGTTAGTGTTGAAAAACCACTTTTCGCACTTGTGTTAGTGTTGAAAAACCACTTTTCGCACTTGTGTTAGTGTTGAAAAACCATTTTTCGCACTTGTGTTAGTGTTGAAAAACCACTTTTCGCACTTGTGTTGGTGCAGGAAACCACTTTTGCACTTGCATTAGTGTGGAAAAAACACTTTTTGCACTTGTGTTAGTGTTGAAAAACCACTTTTCGCACTTGTGTTGGTGCAGGAAACCACTTTTGCACTTGTATTAGTGTGGAAAAAACACTTTTCGCACTTGTGTTAGTGTTGAAAAACCACTTTTCGCACTTGTGTTAGTGTTGAAAAACCACTTTTCGCACTTGTGTTGGTGCAGGAAACCACTTTTGCACTGGTATTAGTGTGGAAAAAACACTTTTCGCACTTGTGTTAGTGTTGAAAAACCACTTTTCGCACTTGTGTTAGTGTTGAAAAACCACTTTTCGCACTTGTGTTGGTGCAGGAAACCACTTTTGCACTTGTATTAGTGTGGAAAAACCACTTTTCGCACTTGTGTTAGTGTGGAAAAACCACTTTTCGCACTTGTGTTAGTGCTGAAAAACCACTTTTCGCACTTTTGTTGGTGCAGGAAACCACTTTTGCACTTGTATTAGTGTGGAAAAAACACTTTTTGCACTTGTGATAGTGTTGAAAAACCACATTTCGCACTTGTTTTAGTGTTGAAAAACCACTTTTCGCACTTGTGTTGGTGCAGGAAACCACTTTTGCACTTGTATTAGTGTGGAAAATCCACTTTTTGCACTTGTGATAGTGTTGAAAAACGACTTTTTGCACTTGTGTTAGTGTTGAAAAACCACTTTTCGCACTTGTGGTGGTGCAGGAAACCACTTTTGCACTTGTATTAGTGTGGAAAAAACACTTTTTGCGCTTGTGATAGTGTTGAAAAACCACTTTTCGCACTTGTGTTAGTGTTGAAAAACCACTTTTCGCACTTGTGTTGGTGCAGGAAACCACTTTTGCACTTGTATTAATGTGGAAAAACCACTTTTCGCACTTGTGTTAGTGTTGAAAAACCACTTTTCGCACTTGTGTTAGTGTTGAAAAACCACTTTTCGCACTTGTGTTGGTGCAGGAAACCACTTTTGCAGTTGTATTAGTGTGGAAAAACCACTTTTCGCACTTGTGTTAGTGTTGAAAAACCACTTTTCACACTTGTGTTAGTGTTGAAAAACCACTTTTCGCACTGGTGTTGGTACAGGAAACCCCTTTTGCACTTGTATTAGTATGGAAAAACCACTTTTCGCACTTGTGTTAGTGTTGAAAAACCACTTTTCGCACTTGTGTTGGTACAGGAAACCCCTTTTGCACTTGTATTAGTATGGAAAAACCACTTTTCGCACTTGTGTTAGTGTTGAAAAACCACTTTTCACACTTGTGTTAGTGTTGAAAAACCACTTTTCGCACTTGTGTTAGTGTTGAAAAACCACTTTTCGCACTTGTGTTGGTGCAGGAAACCACTTTTGCACTTGTATTAGTGTGGAAAAAACACTTTTTGCACTTGTGTTAGTGTTGAAAAACCACTTTTCGCACTTGTGTTAGTGTTGAAAAACCACTTTTCGCACATGTGTTAGTGTTGAAAAACCACTTTTTGCACTTGTGTTGGTGCAGGAAACCACTTTTGCACATGTATTAGTGTGGAAAAAACACTTTTTGCACTTGTGATAGTGTTGAAAAAACACTTTTCGCACTTGTGTTAGTGTTGAAAAACCACTTGTCGCACTTGTGTTAGTGTTGAAAAACCACTTTTCGCACTTGTGTTAGTGTTGAAAAACCACTTTTTGCACTTGTGTTAGTGTTGAAAAACCACTTTTCGCACTTGTGTTAGTGTTGAAAAACCACTTTTCGCACTTGTGTTGGTGCAGGAAACCACTTTTGCACTTGTATTAGTGTGGAAAAACCACTTTTTGCACTTGTGATAGTGTTGAAAAACCACTTTTCGCACTTGTGTTAGTGTTGAAAAACCACTTTTCGCACTTGTGTTGGTGCAGGAAACCAGTTTTGCACTTGTATTAGTGTGGAAAACCACTTTTTGCACTTGTGATAGTGTTGAAAAACCACTTTTCGCACTTGTGTTAGTGTTGAAAAACCACTTTTCGCACTTGTGTTAGTGTTGAAAAACCACTTTTCGCACTTGTGTTAGTGTTGAAAAACCACTTTTCGCACTTGTGTTAGTGTTGAAAAACCACTTTTCGCACTTGTGTTGGTGCAGAAAACCACTTTTGCACTTGTATTAGTGTGGAAAAAATACTTTTGCACTTGTATTAGTGTGGAAAAACCACCTTTCGCACTTGTGTTAGTGTTGAAAAACCACTTTTCGCACTTGTGTTAGTGTTGAAAAACCACTTTTCGCACTTGTGTTGGTGCAGGAAACCACTTTTGCACTTGTATTAGTGTTGAAAAACCACTTTTCGCACTTGTGTTGGTGCAGGAAACCACTTTTGCACTTGTATTAGTGTGGAAAAAACACTTTTTGCACTTGTGATAGTGTTGAAAAACCACTTTTCGCACTTGTGTTAGTGTTGAAAAACCACTTTTCGCACTTGTGTTGGTGCAGGAAACCACTTTTGCACTTGTATTAGTGTGGAAAAACCACTTTTTGCACTTGTGATAGTGTTGAAAAACCACTTTTCGCACTTGTGTTAGTGTTGAAAAACCACTTTTCGCACTTGTGTTGGTGCAGGAAACCAGTTTTGCACTTGTATTAGTGTGGAAAACCACTTTTTGCACTTGTGATAGTGTTGAAAAACCACTTTTCGCACTTGTGTTAGTGTTGAAAAACCACTTTTCGCACTTGTGTTAGTGTTGAAAAACCACTTTTCGCACTTGTGTTAGTGTTGAAAAACAACTTTTCGCACTTGTGTTAGTGTTGAAAAACCACTTTTCGCACTTGTGTTAGTGTTGAAAAACCACTTTTCGCACTTGTGTTGGTGCAGGAAACCACTTTTGCACTTGTATTAGTGTGGAAAAAATACTTTTGCACTTGTATTAGTGTGGAAAAACCACCTTTCGCACTTGTGTTAGTGTTGAAAAACCACTTTTCGCACTTGTGTTAGTGTTGAAAAACCACTTTTCGCACTTGTGTTGGTGCAGGAAACCACTTTTGCACTTGTATTAGTGTTGAAAAACCACTTTTCGCACTTGTGTTGGTGCAGGAAACCACTTTTGCACTTGTATTAGTGTGGAAAAAACACTTTTTGCACTTGTGATAGTGTTGAAAAACCACTTTTCGCACTTGTGTTAGTGTTGAAAAACCACTTTTCGCACTTGTGTTGGTGCAGGAAACCACTTTTGCACTTGTATTAGTGTGGAAAAACCACTTTTCGCACTTGTGTTAGTGTTGAAAAACCACTTTTCGCACTTGTGTTAGTGTTGAAAAACCACTTTTCGCACTTGTGTTAGTGTTGAAAAACCACTTTTCGCACTTGTGTTAGTGTTGAAAAACCACTTTTCGCACTTGTGTTAGTGTTGAAAAACCACTTTTCGCACTTGTGTTAGTGTTGAAAAACCACTTTTCGCACTTGTGTTAGTGTTGAAAAACCACTTTTTGCACTTGTGTTAGTGTTGAAAAACCAATTTTCGCACTTGTGTTAGTGTTGAAAAACCACTTTTTGCACTTGTGTTAGTGTTGAAAAACCACTTTTCGCACTTGTGTTGGTGCAGGAAACCACTTTTGCACTTGTATTAGTGTGGAAAAACCACTTTTTGCAGTTGTGTTAGTGTCGAAAAACCACTTTTCGCACTTGTGTTAGTGTTGAAAAACCACTTTTCGCACTTGTGTTAGTGTTGAAAAACCACTTTTCGCACTTGTGTTGGTGCAGGAAACCACTTTTGCACTTGTATTAGTGTGGAAAAAACACTTTTTGCACTTGTGATATTGTTGAAAAACTACTTTTCGCAATTGTGTTAGTGTTGAAAAACCACTTTTCGCACTTGTGTTGGTGCAGGAAACCACTTTTGCACTTGTATTAGTGTGGAAAAACCACTTTTCGCACTTGTGTTAGTGTTGAAAAACCACTTTTCGCACTTGTGTTAGTTTTGAAAAAGCACTTTTCGCACTTGTGTTGGTGCAGGAAACCACTTTTGCACTTGTATTAGTGTGGAAAAACCACTTTTCGCACTTGTGTTAGTGTTGAAAAACCACTTTTCGCACTTGTGTTAGTTTTGAAAAAGCACTTTTCGCACCTGTGTTGGTGCAGGAAACCACTTTTGCACTTGTATTAGTGTGGAAAAAACACTTTTCGCACTTGTGTTATTGTTGAAAAACCACTTTTCGCACTTGTGTTAGTGTTGAAAAACCACTTTTCGCACTTGTGTTGGTACAGGAAACCCCTTTTGCACTTGTATTAGTATGGAAAAACCACTTTTCGCACTTGTGTTAGTGTTGAAAAACCACTTTTCACACTTGTGTTAGTGTAGAAAAACCACTTTTCGCACTTGTGTTGGTGCAGGAAACCACTTTTGCACTTGTATTAGTGTGGAAAAAACACTTTTTGCACTTGTGTTGGTGCAGGAAACCACTTTTGTACTTGTATTAGTGTGGAAAAAACACTTTTCGCACTTGTGTTAGTGTTGAAAAACCACTTTTCGCACTTGTGTTAGTGTTGAAAAACCACTTTTCGCACATGTGTTAGTGTTGAAAAACCACTTTTTGCACTTGTGTTGGTGCAGGAAACCACTTTTGCACATGTATTAGTGTGGAAAAAACACTTTTTGCACTTGTGATAGTGTTGAAAAAACACTTTTCGCACTTGTGTTAGTGTTGACAAACCACTTGTCGCACTTGTGTTGGTGTTGAAAAACCACTTTTCGCACTTGTGTTAGTGTTGAAAAACCACTTTTTGCACTTGTGTTAGTGTTGAAAAACCACTTTTCGCACTTGTGTTAGTGTTGAAAAACCACTTTTCGCACTTGTGTTGGTGCAGGAAACCACTTTTGCACTTGTATTAGTGTGGAAAACCACTTTTTGCACTTGTGATAGTGTTGAAAAACCACTTTTCGCACTTGTGTTAGTGTTGAAAAACCACTTTTCGCACTTGTGTTGGGGCAGGAAACCAGTTTTGCACTTGTATTAGTGTGGAAAACCACTTTTTGCACTTGTGATAGTGTTGAAAAACCACTTTTCGCACTTGTGTTAGTGTTGAAAAACCACTTTTCGCACTTGTGTTAGTGTTGAAAAACCACTTTTCGCACTTGTGTTAGTGTTGAAAAACCACTTTTCGCACTTGTGTTAGTGTTGAAAAACCACTTTTCGCACTTGTGTTAGTGTTGAAAAACCACTTTTCACACTTGTGTAGGTGCAGGAAACCACTTTTGCACTTGTATTAGTGTGGAAAAAACACTTTTTGCACTTGTGATAGTGTTGAAAAACCACTTTTCGCACTTGTGTTAGTGTTGAAAAACCACTTTTCGCACTTGTGTTGGTGCAGGAAACCAGTTTTGCACTTGTATTAGTGTGGAAAACCACTTTTTTGCACTTGTGATAGTGTTGAAAAACCACTTTTCGCACTTGTGTTAGTGTTGAAAAACCACTTTTCGCACTTGTGTTAGTGTTGAAAAACCACTTTTTGCACTTGTGTTAGTGTTGAAAAACCACTTTTCGCACTTGTGTTAGTGTTGAAAAACCACTTTTTGCACTTGTGTTAGTGTTGAAAAACCACTTTTCGCACTTGTGTTAGTGTTGAAAAACCACTTTTCACACTTGTGTTGGTGCAGGAAACCACTTTTGCACTTGTATTAGTGTGGAAAAAACACTTTTTGCACTTGTGATAGTGTTGAAAAACCACTTTTCGCACTTGTGTTAGTGTTGAAAAACCACTTTTCGCACTTGTGTTGGTGCAGGAAACCACTTTTGCACTTGTATTAGTGTGGAAAAAACACTTGCACTTGTATTAGTATGGAAAAACCACTTTTCGCACTTGTGTTAGTGTTGAAAAACCACTTTTCGCACTTGTGTTAGTGTTGAAAAACCACTTTTCGCACTTGTGTTGGTGCAGGAAACCACTTTTGCACTTGTATTAGTGTGGAAAAAACACTTTTTGCACTTGTGATAGTGTTGAAAAACCACTTTTCGCACTTGTGTTAGTGTTGAAAAACCACTTTTCGCACTTGTGTTGGTGCAGGAAACCACTTTTGCACTTGTATTAGCGTGGAAAAACCACTTTTCGCACTTGTGTTAGTGTTGAAAAACCACTTTTCGCACTTGTGTTAGTGTTGAAAAACCACTTTTCGCACTTGTGTTAGTGTTGAAAAACCACTTTTCGCACTTGTGTTAGTGTTGAAAAACCACTTTTCGCACTTGTGTTAGTGTTGAAAAACCACTTTTCGCACTTGTGTTAGTGTTGAAAAACCACTTTTCGCACTTGTGTTAGTGTTGAAAAACCACTTTTTGCACTTGTGTTAGTGTTGAAAAACCAATTTTCGCACTTGTGTTGGTGCAGGAAACCACTTTTGCACTTGTATTAGTGTGGAAAAAACACTTTTTGCACTTGTGATAGTGTTGAAAAACCACTTTTCGCACTTGTGTTAGTGTTGAAAAACCACTTTTCGCACTTGTGTTAGTGTTGAAAAACCACTTTTCGCACTTGTGTTGGTGCAGGAAACCACTTTTGCACTTGTATTAGTGTGGAAAAAACACTTTTTGCACTTGTGATAGTGTTGAAAAACCACTTTTCGCACTTGTGTTAGTGTTGAAAAACCACTTTTCGCACTTGTGTTGGTGCAGGAAACCACTTTTGCACTTGTATTAGCGTGGAAAAACCACTTTTCGCACTTGTGTTAGTGTTGAAAAACCACTTTTCGCACTTGTGTTAGTGTTGAAAAACCACTTTTCGCACTTGTGTTAGTGTTGAAAAACCACTTTTCGCACTTGTGTTAGTGTTGAAAAACCACTTTTCGCACTTGTGTTAGTGTTGAAAAACCACTTTTCGCACTTGTGTTAGTGTTGAAAAACCACTTTTCGCACTTGTGTTAGTGTTGAAAAACCACTTTTTGCACTTGTGTTAGTGTTGAAAAACCAATTTTCGCACTTGTGTTAGTGTTGAAAAACCACTTTTTGCACTTGTGTTAGTGTTGAAAAACCACTTTTCGCACTTGTGTTGGTGCAGGAAACCACTTTTGCACTTGTATTAGTGTGGAAAAACCACTTTTTGCAGTTGTGTTGTGTCGAAAAACCACTTTTCGCACTTGTGTTAGTGTTGAAAAACCACTTTTCGCACTTGTGTTAGTGTTGAAAAACCACTTTTCGCACTTGTGTTGGTGCAGGAAACCACTTTTGCACTTGTATTAGTGTGGAAAAAACACTTTTTGCACTTGTGATATTGTTGAAAAACTACTTTTCGCAATTGTGTTAGTGTTGAAAAACCACTTTTCGCACTTGTGTTGGTGCAGGAAACCACTTTTGCACTTGTATTAGTGTGGAAAAACCACTTTTCGCACTTGTGTTAGTGTTGAAAAACCACTTTTCGCACTTGTGTTAGTTTTGAAAAAGCACTTTTCGCACTTGTGTTGGTGCAGGAAACCACTTTTGCACTTGTATTAGTGTGGAAAAACCACTTTTCGCACTTGTGTTAGTGTTGAAAAACCACTTTTCGCACTTGTGTTAGTTTTGAAAAAGCACTTTTCGCACCTGTGTTGGTGCAGGAAACCACTTTTGCACTTGTATTAGTGTGGAAAAAACACTTTTCGCACTTGTGTTATTGTTGAAAAACCACTTTTCGCACTTGTGTTAGTGTTGAAAAACCACTTTTCGCACTTGTGTTGGTACAGGAAACCCCTTTTGCACTTGTATTAGTATGGAAAAACCACTTTTCGCACTTGTGTTAGTGTTGAAAAACCACTTTTCACACTTGTGTTAGTGTAGAAAAACCACTTTTCGCACTTGTGTTGGTGCAGGAAACCACTTTTGCACTTGTATTAGTGTGGAAAAAACACTTTTTGCACTTGTGTTGGTGCAGGAAACCACTTTTGTACTTGTATTAGTGTGGAAAAAACACTTTTCGCACTTGTGTTAGTGTTGAAAAACCACTTTTCGCACTTGTGTTAGTGTTGAAAAACCACTTTTCGCACATGTGTTAGTGTTGAAAAACCACTTTTTGCACTTGTGTTGGTGCAGGAAACCACTTTTGCACATGTATTAGTGTGGAAAAAACACTTTTTGCACTTGTGATAGTGTTGAAAAAACACTTTTCGCACTTGTGTTAGTGTTGACAAACCACTTGTCGCATTTGTGTTGGTGTTGAAAAACCACTTTTCGCACTTGTGTTAGTGTTGAAAAACCACTTTTTGCACTTGTATTAGTGTGGAAAAACCACTTTTTGCACTTGTGATAGTGTTGAAAAACCACTTTTCGCACTTGTGTTAGTGTTGAAAAACCACTTTTCGCACTTGTGTTGGTGCAGGAAACCAGTTTTGCACTTGTATTAGTGTGGAAAACCACTTTTTGCACTTGTGATAGTGTTGAAAAACCACTTTTCGCACTTGTGTTAGTGTTGAAAAACCACTTTTCGCACTTGTGTTAGTGTTGAAAAACCACTTTTCGCACTTGTGTTAGTGTTGAAAAACAACTTTTCGCACTTGTGTTAGTGTTGAAAAACCACTTTTCGCACTTGTGTTAGTGTTGAAAAACCACTTTTCGCACTTGTGTTGGTGCAGGAAACCACTTTTGCACTTGTATTAGTGTGGAAAAAATACTTTTGCACTTGTATTAGTGTGGAAAAACCACCTTTCGCACTTGTGTTAGTGTTGAAAAACCACTTTTCGCACTTGTGTTAGTGTTGAAAAACCACTTTTCGCACTTGTGTTGGTGCAGGAAACCACTTTTGCACTTGTATTAGTGTTGAAAAACCACTTTTCGCACTTGTGTTGGTGCAGGAAACCACTTTTGCACTTGTATTAGTGTGGAAAAAACACTTTTTGCACTTGTGATAGTGTTGAAAAACCACTTTTCGCACTTGTGTTAGTGTTGAAAAACCACTTTTCGCACTTGTGTTGGTGCAGGAAACCACTTTTGCACTTGTATTAGTGTGGAAAAACCACTTTTCGCACTTGTGTTAGTGTTGAAAAACCACTTTTCGCACTTGTGTTAGTGTTGAAAAACCACTTTTCGCACTTGTGTTAGTGTTGAAAAACCACTTTTCGCACTTGTGTTAGTGTTGAAAAACCACTTTTCGCACTTGTGTTAGTGTTGAAAAACCACTTTTCGCACTTGTGTTAGTGTTGAAAAACCACTTTTCGCACTTGTGTTAGTGTTGAAAAACCACTTTTTGCACTTGTGTTAGTGTTGAAAAACCAATTTTCGCACTTGTGTTAGTGTTGAAAAACCACTTTTTGCACTTGTGTTAGTGTTGAAAAACCACTTTTCGCACTTGTGTTGGTGCAGGAAACCACTTTTGCACTTGTATTAGTGTGGAAAAACCACTTTTTGCAGTTGTGTTAGTGTCGAAAAACCACTTTTCGCACTTGTGTTAGTGTTGAAAAACCACTTTTCGCACTTGTGTTAGTGTTGAAAAACCACTTTTCGCACTTGTGTTGGTGCAGGAAACCACTTTTGCACTTGTATTAGTGTGGAAAAAACACTTTTTGCACTTGTGATATTGTTGAAAAACTACTTTTCGCAATTGTGTTAGTGTTGAAAAACCACTTTTCGCACTTGTGTTGGTGCAGGAAACCACTTTTGCACTTGTATTAGTGTGGAAAAACCACTTTTCGCACTTGTGTTAGTGTTGAAAAACCACTTTTCGCACTTGTGTTAGTTTTGAAAAAGCACTTTTCGCACTTGTGTTGGTGCAGGAAACCACTTTTGCACTTGTATTAGTGTGGAAAAACCACTTTTCGCACTTGTGTTAGTGTTGAAAAACCACTTTTCGCACTTGTGTTAGTTTTGAAAAAGCACTTTTCGCACCTGTGTTGGTGCAGGAAACCACTTTTGCACTTGTATTAGTGTGGAAAAAACACTTTTCGCACTTGTGTTATTGTTGAAAAACCACTTTTCGCACTTGTGTTAGTGTTGAAAAACCACTTTTCGCACTTGTGTTGGTACAGGAAACCCCTTTTGCACTTGTATTAGTATGGAAAAACCACTTTTCGCACTTGTGTTAGTGTTGAAAAACCACTTTTCACACTTGTGTTAGTGTAGAAAAACCACTTTTCGCACTTGTGTTGGTGCAGGAAACCACTTTTGCACTTGTATTAGTGTGGAAAAAACACTTTTTGCACTTGTGTTGGTGCAGGAAACCACTTTTGTACTTGTATTAGTGTGGAAAAAACACTTTTCGCACTTGTGTTAGTGTTGAAAAACCACTTTTCGCACTTGTGTTAGTGTTGAAAAACCACTTTTCGCACATGTGTTAGTGTTGAAAAACCACTTTTTGCACTTGTGTTGGTGCAGGAAACCACTTTTGCACATGTATTAGTGTGGAAAAAACACTTTTTGCACTTGTGATAGTGTTGAAAAAACACTTTTCGCACTTGTGTTAGTGTTGACAAACCACTTGTCGCACTTGTGTTGGTGTTGAAAAACCACTTTTCGCACTTGTGTTAGTGTTGAAAAACCACTTTTTGCACTTGTGTTAGTGTTGAAAAACCACTTTTCGCACTTGTGTTAGTGTTGAAAAACCACTTTTCGCACTTGTGTTGGTGCAGGAAACCACTTTTGCACTTGTATTAGTGTGGAAAACCACTTTTTGCACTTGTGATAGTGTTGAAAAACCACTTTTCGCACTTGTGTTAGTGTTGAAAAACCACTTTTCGCACTTGTGTTGGGGCAGGAAACCAGTTTTGCACTTGTATTAGTGTGGAAAACCACTTTTTGCACTTGTGATAGTGTTGAAAAACCACTTTTCGCACTTGTGTTAGTGTTGAAAAACCACTTTTCGCACTTGTGTTAGTGTTGAAAAACCACTTTTCGCACTTGTGTTAGTGTTGAAAAACCACTTTTCGCACTTGTGTTAGTGTTGAAAAACCACTTTTCGCACTTGTGTTAGTGTTGAAAAACCACTTTTCACACTTGTGTAGGTGCAGGAAACCACTTTTGCACTTGTATTAGTGTGGAAAAAACACTTTTTGCACTTGTGATAGTGTTGAAAAACCACTTTTCGCACTTGTGTTAGTGTTGAAAAACCACTTTTCGCACTTGTGTTGGTGCAGGAAACCAGTTTTGCACTTGTATTAGTGTGGAAAACCACTTTTTTGCACTTGTGATAGTGTTGAAAAACCACTTTTCGCACTTGTGTTAGTGTTGAAAAACCACTTTTCGCACTTGTGTTAGTGTTGAAAAACCACTTTTTGCACTTGTGTTAGTGTTGAAAAACCACTTTTCGCACTTGTGTTAGTGTTGAAAAACCACTTTTTGCACTTGTGTTAGTGTTGAAAAACCACTTTTCGCACTTGTGTTAGTGTTGAAAAACCACTTTTCACACTTGTGTTGGTGCAGGAAACCACTTTTGCACTTGTATTAGTGTGGAAAAAACACTTTTTGCACTTGTGATAGTGTTGAAAAACCACTTTTCGCACTTGTGTTAGTGTTGAAAAACCACTTTTCGCACTTGTGTTGGTGCAGGAAACCACTTTTGCACTTGTATTAGTGTGGAAAAAACACTTGCACTTGTATTAGTATGGAAAAACCACTTTTCGCACTTGTGTTAGTGTTGAAAAACCACTTTTCGCACTTGTGTTAGTGTTGAAAAACCACTTTTCGCACTTGTGTTGGTGCAGGAAACCACTTTTGCACTTGTATTAGTGTTGAAAAACCACTTTTCACACTTGTGTTGGTGCAGGAAACCACTTTTGCACTTGTATTAGTGTGGAAAAAACACTTTTTGCACTTGTGATAGTGTTGAAAAACCACTTTTCGCACTTGTGTTAGTGTTGAAAAACCACTTTTCGCACTTGTGTTGGTGCAGGAAACCACTTTTGCACTTGTATTAGCGTGGAAAAACCACTTTTCGCACTTGTGTTAGTGTTGAAAAACCACTTTTCGCACTTGTGTTAGTGTTGAAAAACCACTTTTCGCACTTGTGTTAGTGTTGAAAAACCACTTTTCGCACTTGTGTTAGTGTTGAAAAACCACTTTTCGCACTTGTGTTAGTGTTGAAAAACCACTTTTCGCACTTGTGTTAGTGTTGAAAAACCACTTTTCGCACTTGTGTTAGTGTTGAAAAACCACTTTTTGCACTTGTGTTAGTGTTGAAAAACCAATTTTCGCACTTGTGTTAGTGTTGAAAAACCACTTTTTGCACTTGTGTTAGTGTTGAAAAACCACTTTTCGCACTTGTGTTGGTGCAGGAAACCACTTTTGCACTTGTATTAGTGTGGAAAAACCACTTTTTGCAGTTGTGTTAGTGTCGAAAAACCACTTTTCGCACTTGTGTTAGTGTTGAAAAACCACTTTTCGCACTTGTGTTAGTGTTGAAAAACCACTTTTCGCACTTGTGTTGGTGCAGGAAACCACTTTTGCACTTGTATTAGTGTGGAAAAAACACTTTTTGCACTTGTGATATTGTTGAAAAACTACTTTTCGCAATTGTGTTAGTGTTGAAAAACCACTTTTCGCACTTGTGTTGGTGCAGGAAACCACTTTTGCACTTGTATTAGTGTGGAAAAACCACTTTTCGCACTTGTGTTAGTGTTGAAAAACCACTTTTCGCACTTGTGTTAGTTTTGAAAAAGCACTTTTCGCACTTGTGTTGGTGCAGGAAACCACTTTTGCACTTGTATTAGTGTGGAAAAACCACTTTTCGCACTTGTGTTAGTGTTGAAAAACCACTTTTCGCACTTGTGTTAGTTTTGAAAAAGCACTTTTCGCACCTGTGTTGGTGCAGGAAACCACTTTTGCACTTGTATTAGTGTGGAAAAAACACTTTTCGCACTTGTGTTATTGTTGAAAAACCACTTTTCGCACTTGTGTTAGTGTTGAAAAACCACTTTTCGCACTTGTGTTGGTACAGGAAACCCCTTTTGCACTTGTATTAGTATGGAAAAACCACTTTTCGCACTTGTGTTAGTGTTGAAAAACCACTTTTCACACTTGTGTTAGTGTAGAAAAACCACTTTTCGCACTTGTGTTGGTGCAGGAAACCACTTTTGCACTTGTATTAGTGTGGAAAAAACACTTTTTGCACTTGTGTTGGTGCAGGAAACCACTTTTGTACTTGTATTAGTGTGGAAAAAACACTTTTCGCACTTGTGTTAGTGTTGAAAAACCACTTTTCGCACTTGTGTTAGTGTTGAAAAACCACTTTTCGCACATGTGTTAGTGTTGAAAAACCACTTTTTGCACTTGTGTTGGTGCAGGAAACCACTTTTGCACATGTATTAGTGTGGAAAAAACACTTTTTGCACTTGTGATAGTGTTGAAAAAACACTTTTCGCACTTGTGTTAGTGTTGACAAACCACTTGTCGCATTTGTGTTGGTGTTGAAAAACCACTTTTCGCACTTGTGTTAGTGTTGAAAAACCACTTTTTGCACTTGTATTAGTGTGGAAAAACCACTTTTTGCACTTGTGATAGTGTTGAAAAACCACTTTTCGCACTTGTGTTAGTGTTGAAAAACCACTTTTCGCACTTGTGTTGGTGCAGGAAACCAGTTTTGCACTTGTATTAGTGTGGAAAACCACTTTTTGCACTTGTGATAGTGTTGAAAAACCACTTTTCGCACTTGTGTTAGTGTTGAAAAACCACTTTTCGCACTTGTGTTAGTGTTGAAAAACCACTTTTCGCACTTGTGTTAGTGTTGAAAAACAACTTTTCGCACTTGTGTTAGTGTTGAAAAACCACTTTTCGCACTTGTGTTAGTGTTGAAAAACCACTTTTCGCACTTGTGTTGGTGCAGGAAACCACTTTTGCACTTGTATTAGTGTGGAAAAAATACTTTTGCACTTGTATTAGTGTGGAAAAACCACCTTTCGCACTTGTGTTAGTGTTGAAAAACCACTTTTCGCACTTGTGTTAGTGTTGAAAAACCACTTTTCGCACTTGTGTTGGTGCAGGAAACCACTTTTGCACTTGTATTAGTGTTGAAAAACCACTTTTCGCACTTGTGTTGGTGCAGGAAACCACTTTTGCACTTGTATTAGTGTGGAAAAAACACTTTTTGCACTTGTGATAGTGTTGAAAAACCACTTTTCGCACTTGTGTTAGTGTTGAAAAACCACTTTTCGCACTTGTGTTGGTGCAGGAAACCACTTTTGCACTTGTATTAGTGTGGAAAAACCACTTTTCGCACTTGTGTTAGTGTTGAAAAACCACTTTTCGCACTTGTGTTAGTGTTGAAAAACCACTTTTCGCACTTGTGTTAGTGTTGAAAAACCACTTTTCGCACTTGTGTTAGTGTTGAAAAACCACTTTTCGCACTTGTGTTAGTGTTGAAAAACCACTTTTCGCACTTGTGTTAGTGTTGAAAAACCACTTTTCGCACTTGTGTTAGTGTTGAAAAACCACTTTTTGCACTTGTGTTAGTGTTGAAAAACCAATTTTCGCACTTGTGTTAGTGTTGAAAAACCACTTTTTGCACTTGTGTTAGTGTTGAAAAACCACTTTTCGCACTTGTGTTGGTGCAGGAAACCACTTTTGCACTTGTATTAGTGTGGAAAAACCACTTTTTGCAGTTGTGTTAGTGTCGAAAAACCACTTTTCGCACTTGTGTTAGTGTTGAAAAACCACTTTTCGCACTTGTGTTAGTGTTGAAAAACCACTTTTCGCACTTGTGTTGGTGCAGGAAACCACTTTTGCACTTGTATTAGTGTGGAAAAAACACTTTTTGCACTTGTGATATTGTTGAAAAACTACTTTTCGCAATTGTGTTAGTGTTGAAAAACCACTTTTCGCACTTGTGTTGGTGCAGGAAACCACTTTTGCACTTGTATTAGTGTGGAAAAACCACTTTTCGCACTTGTGTTAGTGTTGAAAAACCACTTTTCGCACTTGTGTTAGTTTTGAAAAAGCACTTTTCGCACTTGTGTTGGTGCAGGAAACCACTTTTGCACTTGTATTAGTGTGGAAAAACCACTTTTCGCACTTGTGTTAGTGTTGAAAAACCACTTTTCGCACTTGTGTTAGTTTTGAAAAAGCACTTTTCGCACCTGTGTTGGTGCAGGAAACCACTTTTGCACTTGTATTAGTGTGGAAAAAACACTTTTCGCACTTGTGTTATTGTTGAAAAACCACTTTTCGCACTTGTGTTAGTGTTGAAAAACCACTTTTCGCACTTGTGTTGGTACAGGAAACCCCTTTTGCACTTGTATTAGTATGGAAAAACCACTTTTCGCACTTGTGTTAGTGTTGAAAAACCACTTTTCACACTTGTGTTAGTGTAGAAAAACCACTTTTCGCACTTGTGTTGGTGCAGGAAACCACTTTTGCACTTGTATTAGTGTGGAAAAAACACTTTTTGCACTTGTGTTGGTGCAGGAAACCACTTTTGTACTTGTATTAGTGTGGAAAAAACACTTTTCGCACTTGTGTTAGTGTTGAAAAACCACTTTTCGCACTTGTGTTAGTGTTGAAAAACCACTTTTCGCACATGTGTTAGTGTTGAAAAACCACTTTTTGCACTTGTGTTGGTGCAGGAAACCACTTTTGCACATGTATTAGTGTGGAAAAAACACTTTTTGCACTTGTGATAGTGTTGAAAAAACACTTTTCGCACTTGTGTTAGTGTTGACAAACCACTTGTCGCACTTGTGTTGGTGTTGAAAAACCACTTTTCGCACTTGTGTTAGTGTTGAAAAACCACTTTTTGCACTTGTGTTAGTGTTGAAAAACCACTTTTCGCACTTGTGTTAGTGTTGAAAAACCACTTTTCGCACTTGTGTTGGTGCAGGAAACCACTTTTGCACTTGTATTAGTGTGGAAAACCACTTTTTGCACTTGTGATAGTGTTGAAAAACCACTTTTCGCACTTGTGTTAGTGTTGAAAAACCACTTTTCGCACTTGTGTTGGGGCAGGAAACCAGTTTTGCACTTGTATTAGTGTGGAAAACCACTTTTTGCACTTGTGATAGTGTTGAAAAACCACTTTTCGCACTTGTGTTAGTGTTGAAAAACCACTTTTCGCACTTGTGTTAGTGTTGAAAAACCACTTTTCGCACTTGTGTTAGTGTTGAAAAACCACTTTTCGCACTTGTGTTAGTGTTGAAAAACCACTTTTCGCACTTGTGTTAGTGTTGAAAAACCACTTTTCACACTTGTGTAGGTGCAGGAAACCACTTTTGCACTTGTATTAGTGTGGAAAAAACACTTTTTGCACTTGTGATAGTGTTGAAAAACCACTTTTCGCACTTGTGTTAGTGTTGAAAAACCACTTTTCGCACTTGTGTTGGTGCAGGAAACCAGTTTTGCACTTGTATTAGTGTGGAAAACCACTTTTTTGCACTTGTGATAGTGTTGAAAAACCACTTTTCGCACTTGTGTTAGTGTTGAAAAACCACTTTTCGCACTTGTGTTAGTGTTGAAAAACCACTTTTTGCACTTGTGTTAGTGTTGAAAAACCACTTTTCGCACTTGTGTTAGTGTTGAAAAACCACTTTTTGCACTTGTGTTAGTGTTGAAAAACCACTTTTCGCACTTGTGTTAGTGTTGAAAAACCACTTTTCACACTTGTGTTGGTGCAGGAAACCACTTTTGCACTTGTATTAGTGTGGAAAAAACACTTTTTGCACTTGTGATAGTGTTGAAAAACCACTTTTCGCACTTGTGTTAGTGTTGAAAAACCACTTTTCGCACTTGTGTTGGTGCAGGAAACCACTTTTGCACTTGTATTAGTGTGGAAAAAACACTTGCACTTGTATTAGTATGGAAAAACCACTTTTCGCACTTGTGTTAGTGTTGAAAAACCACTTTTCGCACTTGTGTTAGTGTTGAAAAACCACTTTTCGCACTTGTGTTGGTGCAGGAAACCACTTTTGCACTTGTATTAGTGTTGAAAAACCACTTTTCACACTTGTGTTGGTGCAGGAAACCACTTTTGCACTTGTATTAGTGTGGAAAAAACACTTTTTGCACTTGTGATAGTGTTGAAAAACCACTTTTCGCACTTGTGTTAGTGTTGAAAAACCACTTTTCGCACTTGTGTTGGTGCAGGAAACCACTTTTGCACTTGTATTAGCGTGGAAAAACCACTTTTCGCACTTGTGTTAGTGTTGAAAAACCACTTTTCGCACTTGTGTTAGTGTTGAAAAACCACTTTTCGCACTTGTGTTAGTGTTGAAAAACCACTTTTCGCACTTGTGTTAGTGTTGAAAAACCACTTTTCGCACTTGTGTTAGTGTTGAAAAACCACTTTTCGCACTTGTGTTAGTGTTGAAAAACCACTTTTCGCACTTGTGTTAGTGTTGAAAAACCACTTTTTGCACTTGTGTTAGTGTTGAAAAACCAATTTTCGCACTTGTGTTAGTGTTGAAAAACCACTTTTTGCACTTGTGTTAGTGTTGAAAAACCACTTTTCGCACTTGTGTTGGTGCAGGAAACCACTTTTGCACTTGTATTAGTGTGGAAAAACCACTTTTTGCAGTTGTGTTAGTGTCGAAAAACCACTTTTCGCACTTGTGTTAGTGTTGAAAAACCACTTTTCGCACTTGTGTTAGTGTTGAAAAACCACTTTTCGCACTTGTGTTGGTGCAGGAAACCACTTTTGCACTTGTATTAGTGTGGAAAAAACACTTTTTGCACTTGTGATATTGTTGAAAAACTACTTTTCGCAATTGTGTTAGTGTTGAAAAACCACTTTTCGCACTTGTGTTGGTGCAGGAAACCACTTTTGCACTTGTATTAGTGTGGAAAACCACTTTTTGCACTTGTGATAGTGTTGAAAAACCACTTTTCGCACTTGTGTTAGTGTTGAAAAACCACTTTTCGCACTTGTGTTGGGGCAGGAAACCAGTTTTGCACTTGTATTAGTGTGGAAAACCACTTTTTGCACTTGTGATAGTGTTGAAAAACCACTTTTCGCACTTGTGTTAGTGTTGAAAAACCACTTTTCGCACTTGTGTTAGTGTTGAAAAACCACTTTTCGCACTTGTGTTAGTGTTGAAAAACCACTTTTCGCACTTGTGTTAGTGTTGAAAAACCACTTTTCGCACTTGTGTTAGTGTTGAAAAACCACTTTTCACACTTGTGTAGGTGCAGGAAACCACTTTTGCACTTGTATTAGTGTGGAAAAAACACTTTTTGCACTTGTGATAGTGTTGAAAAACCACTTTTCGCACTTGTGTTAGTGTTGAAAAACCACTTTTCGCACTTGTGTTGGTGCAGGAAACCAGTTTTGCACTTGTATTAGTGTGGAAAACCACTTTTTTGCACTTGTGATAGTGTTGAAAAACCACTTTTCGCACTTGTGTTAGTGTTGAAAAACCACTTTTCGCACTTGTGTTAGTGTTGAAAAACCACTTTTTGCACTTGTGTTAGTGTTGAAAAACCACTTTTCGCACTTGTGTTAGTGTTGAAAAACCACTTTTTGCACTTGTGTTAGTGTTGAAAAACCACTTTTCGCACTTGTGTTAGTGTTGAAAAACCACTTTTCACACTTGTGTTGGTGCAGGAAACCACTTTTGCACTTGTATTAGTGTGGAAAAAACACTTTTTGCACTTGTGATAGTGTTGAAAAACCACTTTTCGCACTTGTGTTAGTGTTGAAAAACCACTTTTCGCACTTGTGTTGGTGCAGGAAACCACTTTTGCACTTGTATTAGTGTGGAAAAAACACTTGCACTTGTATTAGTATGGAAAAACCACTTTTCGCACTTGTGTTAGTGTTGAAAAACCACTTTTCGCACTTGTGTTAGTGTTGAAAAACCACTTTTCGCACTTGTGTTGGTGCAGGAAACCACTTTTGCACTTGTATTAGTGTTGAAAAACCACTTTTCACACTTGTGTTGGTGCAGGAAACCACTTTTGCACTTGTATTAGTGTGGAAAAAACACTTTTTGCACTTGTGATAGTGTTGAAAAACCACTTTTCGCACTTGTGTTAGTGTTGAAAAACCACTTTTCGCACTTGTGTTGGTGCAGGAAACCACTTTTGCACTTGTATTAGCGTGGAAAAACCACTTTTCGCACTTGTGTTAGTGTTGAAAAACCACTTTTCGCACTTGTGTTAGTGTTGAAAAACCACTTTTCGCACTTGTGTTAGTGTTGAAAAACCACTTTTCGCACTTGTGTTAGTGTTGAAAAACCACTTTTCGCACTTGTGTTAGTGTTGAAAAACCACTTTTCGCACTTGTGTTAGTGTTGAAAAACCACTTTTCGCACTTGTGTTAGTGTTGAAAAACCACTTTTTGCACTTGTGTTAGTGTTGAAAAACCAATTTTCGCACTTGTGTTAGTGTTGAAAAACCACTTTTTGCACTTGTGTTAGTGTTGAAAAACCACTTTTCGCACTTGTGTTGGTGCAGGAAACCACTTTTGCACTTGTATTAGTGTGGAAAAACCACTTTTTGCAGTTGTGTTAGTGTCGAAAAACCACTTTTCGCACTTGTGTTAGTGTTGAAAAACCACTTTTCGCACTTGTGTTAGTGTTGAAAAACCACTTTTCGCACTTGTGTTGGTGCAGGAAACCACTTTTGCACTTGTATTAGTGTGGAAAAAACACTTTTTGCACTTGTGATATTGTTGAAAAACTACTTTTCGCAATTGTGTTAGTGTTGAAAAACCACTTTTCGCACTTGTGTTGGTGCAGGAAACCACTTTTGCACTTGTATTAGTGTGGAAAAACCACTTTTCGCACTTGTGTTAGTGTTGAAAAACCACTTTTCGCACTTGTGTTAGTTTTGAAAAAGCACTTTTCGCACTTGTGTTGGTGCAGGAAACCACTTTTGCACTTGTATTAGTGTGGAAAAACCACTTTTCGCACTTGTGTTAGTGTTGAAAAACCACTTTTCGCACTTGTGTTAGTTTTGAAAAAGCACTTTTCGCACCTGTGTTGGTGCAGGAAACCACTTTTGCACTTGTATTAGTGTGGAAAAAACACTTTTCGCACTTGTGTTATTGTTGAAAAACCACTTTTCGCACTTGTGTTAGTGTTGAAAAACCACTTTTCGCACTTGTGTTGGTACAGGAAACCCCTTTTGCACTTGTATTAGTATGGAAAAACCACTTTTCGCACTTGTGTTAGTGTTGAAAAACCACTTTTCACACTTGTGTTAGTGTAGAAAAACCACTTTTCGCACTTGTGTTGGTGCAGGAAACCACTTTTGCACTTGTATTAGTGTGGAAAAAACACTTTTTGCACTTGTGTTGGTGCAGGAAACCACTTTTGTACTTGTATTAGTGTGGAAAAAACACTTTTCGCACTTGTGTTAGTGTTGAAAAACCACTTTTCGCACTTGTGTTAGTGTTGAAAAACCACTTTTCGCACATGTGTTAGTGTTGAAAAACCACTTTTTGCACTTGTGTTGGTGCAGGAAACCACTTTTGCACATGTATTAGTGTGGAAAAAACACTTTTTGCACTTGTGATAGTGTTGAAAAAACACTTTTCGCACTTGTGTTAGTGTTGACAAACCACTTGTCGCATTTGTGTTGGTGTTGAAAAACCACTTTTCGCACTTGTGTTAGTGTTGAAAAACCACTTTTTGCACTTGTGTTAGTGTTGAAAAACCACTTTTTGCACTTGTGTTAGTGTTGAAAAACCACTTTTCGCACTTGTGTTGGTGCAGGAAACCACTTTTGCACTTGTATTAGTGTGGAAAACCACTTTTTGCACTTGTGATAGTGTTGAAAAACCACTTTTCGCACTTGTGTTAGTGTTGAAAAACCACTTTTCGCACTTGTGTTGGGGCAGGAAACCAGTTTTGCACTTGTATTAGTGTGGAAAACCACTTTTTGCACTTGTGATAGTGTTGAAAAACCACTTTTCGCACTTGTGTTAGTGTTGAAAAACCACTTTTCGCACTTGTGTTAGTGTTGAAAAACCACTTTTCGCACTTGTGTTAGTGTTGAAAAACCACTTTTCGCACTTGTGTTAGTGTTGAAAAACCACTTTTCGCACTTGTGTTAGTGTTGAAAAACCACTTTTCACAACTGTGTAGGTGCAGGAAACCACTTTTGCACTTGTATTAGTGTGGAAAAAACACTTTTTGCACTTGTGATAGTGTTGAAAAACCACTTTTCGCACTTGTGTTAGTGTTGAAAAACCACTTTTCGCACTTGTGTTGGTGCAGGAAACCAGTTTTGCACTTGTATTAGTGTGGAAAACCACTTTTTTGCACTTGTGATAGTGTTGAAAAACCACTTTTCGCACTTGTGTTAGTGTTGAAAAACCACTTTTCGCACTTGTGTTAGTGTTGAAAAACCACTTTTTGCACTTGTGTTAGTGTTGAAAAACCACTTTTCGCACTTGTGTTAGTGTTGAAAAACCACTTTTTGCACTTGTGTTAGTGTTGAAAAACCACTTTTCGCACTTGTGTTAGTGTTGAAAAACCACTTTTCACACTTGTGTTGGTGCAGGAAACCACTTTTGCACTTGTATTAGTGTGGAAAAAACACTTTTTGCACTTGTGATAGTGTTGAAAAACCACTTTTCGCACTTGTGTTAGTGTTGAAAAACCACTTTTCGCACTTGTGTTGGTGCAGGAAACCACTTTTGCACTTGTATTAGTGTGGAAAAAACACTTGCACTTGTATTAGTATGGAAAAACCACTTTTCGCACTTGTGTTAGTGTTGAAAAACCACTTTTCGCACTTGTGTTAGTGCTGAAAAACCACTTTTCGCACTTGTGTTGGTGCAGGAAACCACTTTTGCACTTGTATTAGTGTGGAAAAAACACTTTTTGCACTTGTGATAGTGTTGAAAAACCACTTTTCGCACTTGTGTTAGTGTTGAAAAACCACTTTTTGCACTTGTGATAGTGTTGAAAAACCACTTTTCGCACTTGTGTTAGTGTTGAAAAACCACTTTTTGCACTTGTGATAGTGTTGAAAAACCACTTTTCGCACTTGTGTTAGTGTTGAAAAACCACTTTTCGCACTTGTGTTGGTGCAGGAAACCACTTTTGCACTTGTATTAGTGTGGAAAAAATACTTTTGCACTTGTATTAGTGTGGAAAAACCACCTTTCGCACTTGTGTTAGTGTTGAAAAACCACTTTTCGCACTTGTGTTAGTGTTGAAAAACCACTTTTCGCACTTGTGTTGGTGCAGGAAACCACTTTTGCACTTGTATTAGTGTTGAAAAACCACTTTTCGCACTTGTGTTGGTGCAGGAAACCACTTTTGCACTTGTATTAGTGTGGAAAAAACACTTTTTGCACTTGTGATAGTGTTGAAAAACCACTTTTCGCACTTGTGTTAGTGTTGAAAAACCACTTTTCGCACTTGTGTTGGTGCAGGAAACCACTTTTGCACTTGTATTAGTGTGGAAAAAACCACTTTTCGCACTTGTGTTAGTGTTGAAAAACCACTTTTCGCACTTGTGTTAGTGTTGAAAAACCACTTTTCGCACTTGTGTTAGTGTTGAAAAACCACTTTTCGCACTTGTGTTAGTGTTGAAAAACCACTTTTCGCACTTGTGTTGGTGCAGGAAACCACTTTTGCACTGGTATTAGTGTGGAAAAAACACTTTTCGCACTTGTGTTAGTGTTGAAAAACCACTTTTCGCACTTGTGTTAGTGTTGAAAAACCACTTTTCGCACTTGTGTTGGTGCAGGAAACCACTTTTGCACTTGTATTAGTGTGGAAAAACCACTTTTCGCACTTGTGTTAGTGTGGAAAAACCACTTTTCGCACTTGTGTTAGTGCTGAAAAACCACTTTTCGCACTTTTGTTGGTGCAGGAAACCACTTTTGCACTTGTATTAGTGTGGAAAAAACACTTTTTGCACTTGTGATAGTGTTGAAAAACCACATTTCGCACTTGTTTTAGTGTTGAAAAACCACTTTTCGCACTTGTGTTGGTGCAGGAAACCACTTTTGCACTTGTATTAGTGTGGAAAATCCACTTTTTGCACTTGTGATAGTGTTGAAAAACGACTTTTTGCACTTGTGTTAGTGTTGAAAAACCACTTTTCGCACTTGTGGTGGTGCAGGAAACCACTTTTGCACTTGTATTAGTGTGGAAAAAACACTTTTTGCGCTTGTGATAGTGTTGAAAAACCACTTTTCGCACTTGTGTTAGTGTTGAAAAACCACTTTTCGCACTTGTGTTGGTGCAGGAAACCACTTTTGCACTTGTATTAATGTGGAAAAACCACTTTTCGCACTTGTGTTAGTGTTGAAAAACCACTTTTCGCACTTGTGTTAGTGTTGAAAAACCACTTTTCGCACTTGTGTTGGTGCAGGAAACCACTTTTGCAGTTGTATTAGTGTGGAAAAACCACTTTTCGCACTTGTGTTAGTGTTGAAAAACCACTTTTCACACTTGTGTTAGTGTTGAAAAACCACTTTTCGCACTTGTGTTGGTACAGGAAACCCCTTTTGCACTTGTATTAGTATGGAAAAACCACTTTTCGCACTTGTGTTAGTGTTGAAAAACCACTTTTCACACTTGTGTTAGTGTTGAAAAACCACTTTTCGCACTTGTGTTAGTGTTGAAAAACCACTTTTCGCACTTGTGTTGGTGCAGGAAACCACTTTTGCACTTGTATTAGTGTGGAAAAAACACTTTTTGCACTTGTGTTAGTGTTGAAAAACCACTTTTCGCACTTGTGTTAGTGTTGAAAAACCACTTTTCGCACATGTGTTAGTGTTGAAAAACCACTTTTTGCACTTGTGTTGGTGCAGGAAACCACTTTTGCACATGTATTAGTGTGGAAAAAACACTTTTTGCACTTGTGATAGTGTTGAAAAAACACTTTTCGCACTTGTGTTAGTGTTGAAAAGCCACTTGTCGCACTTGTGTTAGTGTTGAAAAACCACTTTTCGCACTTGTGTTAGTGTTGAAAAACCACTTTTTGCACTTGTGTTAGTGTTGAAAAACCACTTTTCGCACTTGTGTTAGTGTTGAAAAACCACTTTTCGCACTTGTGTTGGTGCAGGAAACCACTTTTGCACTTGTATTAGTGTGGAAAAACCACTTTTTGCACTTGTGATAGTGTTGAAAAACCACTTTTCGCACTTGTGTTAGTGTTGAAAAACCACTTTTCGCACTTGTGTTGGTGCAGGAAACCAGTTTTGCACTTGTATTAGTGTGGAAAACCACTTTTTGCACTTGTGATAGTGTTGAAAAACCACTTTTCGCACTTGTGTTAGTGTTGAAAAACCACTTTTCGCACTTGTGTTAGTGTTGAAAAACCACTTTTCGCACTTGTGTTAGTGTTGAAAAACAACTTTTCGCACTTGTGTTAGTGTTGAAAAACCACTTTTCGCACTTGTGTTAGTGTTGAAAAACCACTTTTCGCACTTGTGTTGGTGCAGGAAACCACTTTTGCACTTGTATTAGTGTGGAAAAAATACTTTTGCACTTGTATTAGTGTGGAAAAACCACCTTTCGCACTTGTGTTAGTGTTGAAAAACCACTTTTCGCACTTGTGTTAGTGTTGAAAAACCACTTTTCGCACTTGTGTTGGTGCAGGAAACCACTTTTGCACTTGTATTAGTGTTGAAAAACCACTTTTCGCACTTGTGTTGGTGCAGGAAACCACTTTTGCACTTGTATTAGTGTGGAAAAAACACTTTTTGCACTTGTGATAGTGTTGAAAAACCACTTTTCGCACTTGTGTTAGTGTTGAAAAACCACTTTTCGCACTTGTGTTGGTGCAGGAAACCACTTTTGCACTTGTATTAGTGTGGAAAAACCACTTTTTGCACTTGTGATAGTGTTGAAAAACCACTTTTCGCACTTGTGTTAGTGTTGAAAAACCACTTTTCGCACTTGTGTTGGTGCAGGAAACCAGTTTTGCACTTGTATTAGTGTGGAAAACCACTTTTTGCACTTGTGATAGTGTTGAAAAACCACTTTTCGCACTTGTGTTAGTGTTGAAAAACCACTTTTCGCACTTGTGTTAGTGTTGAAAAACCACTTTTCGCACTTGTGTTAGTGTTGAAAAACAACTTTTCGCACTTGTGTTAGTGTTGAAAAACCACTTTTCGCACTTGTGTTAGTGTTGAAAAACCACTTTTCGCACTTGTGTTGGTGCAGGAAACCACTTTTGCACTTGTATTAGTGTGGAAAAAATACTTTTGCACTTGTATTAGTGTGGAAAAACCACCTTTCGCACTTGTGTTAGTGTTGAAAAACCACTTTTCGCACTTGTGTTAGTGTTGAAAAACCACTTTTCGCACTTGTGTTGGTGCAGGAAACCACTTTTGCACTTGTATTAGTGTTGAAAAACCACTTTTCGCACTTGTGTTGGTGCAGGAAACCACTTTTGCACTTGTATTAGTGTGGAAAAAACACTTTTTGCACTTGTGATAGTGTTGAAAAACCACTTTTCGCACTTGTGTTAGTGTTGAAAAACCACTTTTCGCACTTGTGTTGGTGCAGGAAACCACTTTTGCACTTGTATTAGTGTGGAAAAACCACTTTTCGCACTTGTGTTAGTGTTGAAAAACCACTTTTCGCACTTGTGTTAGTGTTGAAAAACCACTTTTCGCACTTGTGTTAGTGTTGAAAAACCACTTTTCGCACTTGTGTTAGTGTTGAAAAACCACTTTTCGCACTTGTGTTAGTGTTGAAAAACCACTTTTCGCACTTGTGTTAGTGTTGAAAAACCACTTTTCGCACTTGTGTTAGTGTTGAAAAACCACTTTTTGCACTTGTGTTAGTGCTGAAAAACCAATTTTCGCACTTGTGTTAGTGTTGAAAAACCACTTTTTGCACTTGTGTTAGTGTTGAAAAACCACTTTTCGTACTTGTGTTGGTGCAGGAAACCACTTTTGCACTTGTATTAGTGTGGAAAAACCACTTTTTGCAGTTGTGTTAGTGTCGAAAAACCACTTTTCGCACTTGTGTTAGTGTTGAAAAACCACTTTTCGCACTTGTGTTAGTGTTGAAAAACCACTTTTCGCACTTGTGTTGGTGCAGGAAACCACTTTTGCACTTGTATTAGTGTTGAAAAACCACTTTTCGCACTTGTGTTAGTGTTGAAAAACCACTTTTCGCACTTGTGTTAGTGTTGAAAAACCACTTTTCGCACTTGTGTTAGTGTTGAAAAACCACTTTTCGCACTTGTGTTAGTGTTGAAAAACCACTTTTCGCACTTGTGTTAGTGTTGAAAAACCACTTTTTGCACTTGTGTTAGTGTTGAAAAACCACTTTTCACACTTGTGTTGGTGCAGGAAACCACTTTTGCACTTGTATTAGTGTGGAAAAAACACTTTTTGCACTTGTGATAGTGTTGAAAAACCAGTTTTCGCACTTGTGTTAGTGTTGAAAAACCACTTTTCGCACTTGTGTTGGTGCAGGAAACCAGTTTTGCACTTGTATTAGTGTGGAAAACCACTTTTTGCACTTGTGATAGTGTTGAAAAACCACTTTCGCACTTGTGTTAGTGTTGAAAAACCACTTTTCGCACTTGTGTTAGTGTTGAAAAACCACTTTTCGCACTTGTGTTAGTGTTGAAAAACCACTTTTTGCACTTGTGTTAGTGTTGAAAAACCACTTTTCGCACTTGTGTTAGTGTTGAAAAACCACTTTTCACACTTGTGTTGGTGCAGGAAACCACTTTTGCAGTTGTATTAGTGTGGAAAAAACACTTTTTGCA
This sequence comes from Myxine glutinosa, assembly GCF_964187855.1. NCBI lineage: Eukaryota > Metazoa > Chordata > Myxini > Myxiniformes > Myxinidae > Myxine > Myxine glutinosa. Next base: position 121,595 of record NW_027616651.1, on the reverse strand, counting down.
CTTGTGATAGTGTTGAAAAACCACTTTTCGCACTTGTGTTAGTGTTGAAAAACCACTTTTCGCACTTGTGTTGGTGCAGGAAACCACTTTTGCACTTGTATTAGTGTGGAAAAAACACTTTTGCACTTGTATTAGTATGGAAAAACCACTTTTCGCACTTGTGTTAGTGTTGAAAAACCACTTTTCGCACTTGTGTTAGTGTTGAAAAACCACTTTTCGCACTTGTGTTGGTGCAGGAAACCACTTTTGCACTTGTATTAGTGTGGAAAAAACACTTTTTGCACTTGTGATAGTGTTGAAAAACCACTTTTCGCACTTGTGTTAGTGTTGAAAAACCACTTTTCGCACTTGTGATAGTGTTGAAAAACCACTTTTCGCACTTGTGTTAGTGTTGAAAAACCACTTTTTGCACTTGTGATAGTGTTGAAAAACCACTTTTCGCACTTGTGTTAGTGTTGAAAAACCACTTTTCGCACTTGTGTTGGTGCAGGAAACCACTTTTGCACTTGTATTAGTGTGGAAAAAATACTTTTGCACTTGTATTAGTGTGGAAAAACCACCTTTCGCACTTGTGTTAGTGTTGAAAAACCACTTTTCGCACTTGTGTTAGTGTTGAAAAACCACTTTTCGCACTTGTGTTGGTGCAGGAAACCACTTTTGCACTTGTATTAGTGTTGAAAAACCACTTTTCGCACTTGTGTTGGTGCAGGAAACCACTTTTGCACTTGTATTAGTGTGGAAAAAACACTTTTTGCACTTGTGATAGTGTTGAAAAACCACTTTTCGCACTTGTGTTAGTGTTGAAAAACCACTTTTCGCACTTGTGTTGGTGCAGGAAACCACTTTTGCACTTGTATTAGTGTGGAAAAACCACTTTTCGCACTTGTGTTAGTGTTGAAAAACCACTTTTCGCACTTGTGTTAGTGTTGAAAAACCACTTTTCGCACTTGTGTTAGTGTTGAAAAACCACTTTTCGCACTTGTGTTAGTGTTGAAAAACCACTTTTCGCACTTGTGTTAGTGTTGAAAAACCACTTTTCGCACTTGTGTTAGTGTTGAAAAACCACTTTTTGCACTTGTGTTAGTGTTGAAAAACCACTTTTCACACTTGTGTTGGTGCAGGAAACCACTTTTGCACTTGTATTAGTGTGGAAAAAACACTTTTTGCACTTGTGATAGTGTTGAAAAACCAGTTTTCGCACTTGTGTTAGTGTTGAAAAACCACTTTTCGCACTTGTGTTGGTGCAGGAAACCAGTTTTGCACTTGTATTAGTGTGGAAAACCACTTTTTGCACTTGTGATAGTGTTGAAAAACCACTTTTCGCACTTGTGTTAGTGTTGAAAAACCACTTTTCGCACTTGTGTTAGTGTTGAAAAACCACTTTTCGCACTTGTGTTAGTGTTGAAAAACCACTTTTTGCACTTGTGTTAGTGTTGAAAAACCACTTTTCGCACTTGTGTTAGTGTTGAAAAACCACTTTTCACACTTGTGTTGGTGCAGGAAACCACTTTTGCAGTTGTATTAGTGTGGAAAAAACACTTTTTGCACTTGTGATAGTGTTGAAAAACCACTTTTCGCACTTGTGTTAGTGTTGAAAAACCACTTTTCGCACTTGTGTTGGTGCAGGAAACCACTTTTGCACTTGTATTAGTGTGGAAAAAACACTTTTGCACTTGTATTAGTATGGAAAAACCACTTTTCGCACTTGTGTTAGTGTTGAAAAACCACTTTTCGCACTTGTGTTAGTGTTGAAAAACCACTTTTCGCACTTGTGTTGGTGCAGGAAACCACTTTTGCACTTGTATTAGTGTGGAAAAAACACTTTTTGCACTTGTGATAGTGTTGAAAAACCACTTTTTGCACTTGTGTTAGTGTTGAAAAACCACTTTTCGCACTTGTGATAGTGTTGAAAAACCACTTTTCGCACTTGTGTTAGTGTTGAAAAACCACTTTTTGCACTTGTGATAGTGTTGAAAAACCACTTTTCGCACTTGTGTTAGTGTTGAAAAACCACTTTTCGCACTTGTGTTGGTGCAGGAAACCACTTTTGCACTTGTATTAGTGTGGAAAAAATACTTTTGCACTTGTATTAGTGTGGAAAAACCACCTTTCGCACTTGTGTTAGTGTTGAAAAACCACTTTTCGCACTTGTGTTAGTGTTGAAAAACCACTTTTCGCACTTGTGTTGGTGCAGGAAACCACTTTTGCACTTGTATTAGTGTTGAAAAACCACTTTTCGCACTTGTGTTGGTGCAGGAAACCACTTTTGCACTTGTATTAGTGTGGAAAAAACACTTTTTGCACTTGTGATAGTGTTGAAAAACCACTTTTCGCACTTGTGTTAGTGTTGAAAAACCACTTTTCGCACTTGTGTTGGTGCAGGAAACCACTTTTGCACTTGTATTAGTGTGGAAAAACCACTTTTCGCACTTGTGTTAGTGTTGAAAAACCACTTTTCGCACTTGTGTTAGTGTTGAAAAACCACTTTTCGCACTTGTGTTAGTGTTGAAAAACCACTTTTCGCACTTGTGTTAGTGTTGAAAAACCACTTTTCGCACTTGTGTTAGTGTTGAAAAACCACTTTTCGCACTTGTGTTAGTGTTGAAAAACCACTTTTCGCACTTGTGTTAGTGTTGAAAAACCAATTTTCGCACTTGTGTTAGTGTTGAAAAACCACGTTTCGCACTTGTTAGTGTTGAAAAACCACTTTTCGCACTTGTGTTGGTGCAGGAAACCACTTTTGCACTTGTATTAGTGTGGAAAAACCACTTTTTGCAGTTGTGTTAGTGTCGAAAAACCACTTTTCGCACTTGTTAGTGTTGAAAAACCACTTTTCGCACTTGTGTTAGTGTTGAAAAACCACTTTTCGCACTTGTGTTGGTGCAGGAAACCACTTTTGCACTTGTATTAGTGTGGAAAAAACACTTTTTGCACTTGTGATATTGTTGAAAAACTACTTTTCGCAATTGTGTTAGTGTTGAAAAACCACTTTTCGCACTTGTGTTGGTGCAGGAAACCACTTTTGCACTTGTATTAGTGTGGAAAAACCACTTTTCGCACTTGTGTTAGTGTTGAAAAACCACTTTTCGCACTTGTGTTAGTTTTGAAAAAGCACTTTTCGCACTTGTGTTGGTGCAGGAAACCACTTTTGCACTTGTATTAGTGTGGAAAAAACCACTTTTCGCACTTGTGTTAGTGTTGAAAAACCACTTTTCGCACTTGTGTTAGTTTTGAAAAAGCACTTTTCGCACTTGTGTTGGTGCAGGAAACCACTTTTGCACTTGTATTAGTGTGGAAAAAACACTTTTCGCACTTGTGTTATTGTTGAAAAACCACTTTTCGCACTTGTGTTAGTGTTGAAAAACCACTTTTCGCACTTGTGTTGGTACAGGAAACCCCTTTTGCACTTGTATTAGTATGGAAAAACCACTTTTCGCACTTGTGTTAGTGTTGAAAAACCACTTTTCACACTTGTGTTAGTGTTGAAAAACCACTTTTCGCACTTGTGTTAGTGTTGAAAAACCACTTTTCGCACTTGTGTTGGTGCAGGAAACCACTTTTGCACTTGTATTAGTGTGGAAAAAACACTTTTTGCACTTGTGTTGGTGCAGGAAACCACTTTTGTACTTGTATTAGTGTGGAAAAAACACTTTTCGCACTTGTGTTAGTGTTGAAAAACCACTTTTCGCACTTGTGTTAGTGTTGAAAAACCACTTTTCGCACATGTGTTAGTGTTGAAAAACCACTTTTCGCACTTGTGTTAGTGTTGAAAAACCACTTGTCGCACTTGTGTTAGTGTTGAAAAACCACTTTTCGCACTTGTGTTAGTGTTGAAAAACCACTTTTTGCACTTGTGTTAGTGTTGAAAAACCACTTTTCGCACTTGTGTTAGTGTTGAAAAACCACTTTTCGCACTTGTGTTGGTGCAGGAAACCACTTTTGCACTTGTATTAGTGTGGAAAACCACTTTTTGCACTTGTGATAGTGTTGAAAAACCACTTTTCGCACTTGTGTTAGTGTTGAAAAACCACTTTTCGCACTTGTGTTGGGGCAGGAAACCAGTTTTGCACTTGTATTAGTGTGGAAAACCACTTTTTGCACTTGTGATAGTGTTGAAAAACCACTTTTCGCACTTGTGTTAGTGTTGAAAAACCACTTTTCGCACTTGTGTTAGTGTTGAAAAACCACTTTTCGCACTTGTGTTAGTGTTGAAAAACCACTTTTCACACTTGTGTAGGTGCAGGAAACCACTTTTGCACTTGTATTAGTGTGGAAAAAACACTTTTTGCACTTGTGATAGTGTTGAAAAACCACTTTTCGCACTTGTGTTAGTGTTGAAAAACCACTTTTCGCACTTGTGTTGGTGCAGGAAACCAGTTTTGCACTTGTATTAGTGTGGAAAACCACTTTTCGCACTTGTGTTAGTGTTGAAAAACCACTTTTCGCACTTGTGTTAGTGTTGAAAAACCACTTTTCGCACTTGTGTTAGTGTTGAAAAACCACTTTTCGCACTTGTGTTAGTGTTGAAAAACCACTTTTTGCACTTGTGTTAGTGTTGAAAAACCACTTTTCGCACTTGTGTTAGTGTTGAAAAACCACTTTTCACACTTGTGTTGGTGCAGGAAACCACTTTTGCACTTGTATTAGTGTGGAAAAAACACTTTTTGCACTTGTGATAGTGTTGAAAAACCACTTTTCGCACTTGTGTTAGTGTTGAAAAACCACTTTTCGCACTTGTGTTGGTGCAGGAAACCACTTTTGCACTTGTATTAGTGTGGAAAAAACACTTGCACTTGTATTAGTATGGAAAAACCACTTTTCGCACTTGTGTTAGTGTTGAAAAACCACTTTTCGCACTTGTGTTAGTGTTGAAAAACCACTTTTCGCACTTGTGTTGGTGCAGGAAACCACTTTTGCACTTGTATTAGTGTGGAAAAAACACTTTTTGCACTTGTGATAGTGTTGAAAAACCACTTTTCGCACTTGTGTTAGTGTTGAAAAACCACTTTTTGCACTTGTTATAGTGTTGAAAAACCACTTTTCGCACTTGTGTTAGTGTTGAAAAACCACTTTTTGCACTTGTGATAGTGTTGAAAAACCACTTTTCGCACTTGTGTTAGTGTTGAAAAACCACTTTTCGCACTTGTGTTGGTGCAGGAAACCACTTTTGCACTTGTATTAGTGTGGAAAAAATACTTTTGCACTTGTATTAGTGTGGAAAAACCACCTTTCGCACTTGTGTTAGTGTTGAAAAACCACTTTTCGCACTTGTGTTAGTGTTGAAAAACCACTTTTCGCACATATGTTGGTGCAGGAAACCACTTTTGCACTTGTATTAGTGTTGAAAAACCACTTTTCGCACTTGTGTTGGTGCAGGAAACCACTTTTGCACTTGTATTAGTGTGGGAAAAACACTTTTTGCACTTGTGATAGTGTTGAAAAACCACTTTTCGCACTTGTGTTAGTGTTGAAAAACCACTTTTCGCACTTGTGTTGGTGCAGGAAACCACTTTTGCACTTGTATTAGTGTGGAAAAACCACTTTTCGCACTTGTGTTAGTGTTGAAAAACCACTTTTCGCACTTGTGTTAGTGTTGAAAAACCACTTTTCGCACTTGTGTTATTGTTGAAAAACCACTTTTCGCACTTGTGTTAGTGTTGAAAAACCACTTTTCGCACTTGTGTTAGTGTTGAAAAACCACTTTTCGCACTTGTGTTAGTGTTGAAAAACCACTTTTCGCACTTGTGTTGGTGCAGGAAACCACTTTTGCACTTGCATTAGTGTGGAAAAACACTTTTTGCACTTGTGTTAGTGTTGAAAAACCACTTTTCGCACTTGTGTTGGTGCAGGAAACCACTTTTGCACTTGTATTAGTGTGGGAAAAACACTTTTCGCACTTGTGTTAGTGTTGAAAAACCACTTTTCACACTTGTGTTAGTGTTGAAAAACCACTTTTCGCACTTGTGTTGGTGCAGGAAACCACTTTTGCACTTGTGTTAGTGTTGAAAAACCACTTTTCGCACTTGTGTTAGTGTTGAAAAACCACTTTTCGCACTTTTGTTGGTGCAGGAAACCACTTTTGCACTTGTATTAGTGTGGAAAAAACACTTTTTGCACTTGTGATAGTGTTGAAAAACCACATTTCGCACTTGTTTTAGTGTTGAAAAACCACTTTTCGCACTTGTGTTGGTGCAGGAAACCACTTTTGCACTTGTATTAGTGTGGAAAATCCACTTTTTGCACTTGTGATAGTGTTGAAAAACGACTTTTCGCACTTGTGGTGGTGCAGGAAACCACTTTTGCACTTGTATTAGTGTGGAAAAAACACTTTTTGCGCTTGTGATAGTGTTGAAAAACCACTTTTCGCACTTGTGTTAGTGTTGAAAAACCACTTTTCGCACTTGTGGTGGTGCAGGAAACCACTTTTGCACTTGTATTAGTGTGGAAAAAACACTTTTTGCGCTTGTGATAGTGTTGAAAAACCACTTTTCGCACTTGTGTTAGTGTTGAAAAACCACTTTTCGCACTTGTGTTGGTGCAGGAAACCACTTTTGCACTTGTATTAATGTGGAAAAACCACTTTTCGCACTTGTGTTAGTGTTGAAAAACCACTTTTCGCACTTGTGTTAGTGTTGAAAAACCACTTTTCGCACTTGTGTTGGTGCAGGAAACCACTTTTGCAGTTGTATTAGTGTGGAAAAAACACTTTTCGCACTTGTGTTATTGTTGAAAAACCACTTTTCGCACTTGTGTTAGTGTTGAAAATCACTTTTCGCACTTGTGTTGGTGCAGGAAACCACTTTTGCACTTGTATTAGTGTGGAAAAAACACTTTTTGCACTTGTGTTGGTGCAGGAAACCACTTTTGCACTTGTATTAGTGTGGAAAAACACTTTTCGCACTTGTGTTAGTGTTGAAAAACCACTTTTCGCACTTGTGTTGGTGCAGGAAACCACTTTTGCACTTGTATTAGTGTGGAAAAAACACTTTTCACACTTGTGTTAGTGTTGAAAAACCACTTTTCGCACTTGTGTTAGTGTTGAAAAACCACTTTTCGCACTTGTGTTGGTGCAGGAAACCACTTTTGCACTTGTATTAGTGTGGAAAAAACACTTTTCGCACTTGTGTTAGTGTTGAAAAACCACTTTTCGCACTTGTGTTAGTGTTGAAAAACCACCTTTCGCACTTGTGTTGGTGCAGGTAACCACTTTTGCACTTGTATTAGTGTGGAAAAAACACTTTTCGCACTTGTGTTAGTGTTGAAAAACCACTTTTCGCACTTGTGTTAGTGTTGAAAAACCACTTTTCGCACTTGTGTTGGTGCAGGAAACCACTTTTGCACTTGTATTGGTGTGGAAAAAACACTTTTTGCACTTGTGTTAGTGTTGAAAAACCACTTTTCGCACTTGTGTTAGTGTTGAAAAACCACTTTTCACACTTGTGTTGGTGCAGGAAACCACTTTTGCACTTGTATTAGTGTGGAAAAAACACTTTTTGCACTTGTGATAGTGTTGAAAAACCACTTTTCGCACTTGTGTTAGTGTTGAAAAACCACTTTTCGCACTTGTGTTGGTGCAGGAAACCACTTTTGCACTTGTATTAGTGTGGAAAAAACACTTTTGCACTTGTATTAGTATGGAAAAACCACTTTTCGCACTTGTGTTAGTGTTGAAAAACCACTTTTCGCACTTGTGTTAGTGTTGAAAAACCACTTTTCGCACTTGTGTTGGTGCAGGAAACCACTTTTGCACTTGTATTAGTGTGGAAAAAACACTTTTTGCACTTGTGATAGTGTTGAAAAACCACTTTTCGCACTTGTGTTAGTGTTGAAAAACCACTTTTTGCACTTGTGATAGTGTTGAAAAACCACTTTTCGCACTTGTGTTAGTGTTGAAAAACCACTTTTTGCACTTGTGATAGTGTTGAAAAACCACTTTTCGCACTTGTGTTGGTGCAGGAAACCACTTTTGCACTTGTATTAGTGTGGAAAAAATACTTTTGCACTTGTATTAGTGTGGAAAACCCACCTTTCACACTTGTGTTAGTGTTGAAAAACCACTTTTCGCACTTGTGTTAGTGTTGAAAAACCACTTTTCGCACTTGTGTTGGTGCAGGAAACCACTTTTGCACTTGTATTAGTGTTGAAAAACCACTTTTCGCACTTGTGTTGGTGCAGGAAACTACTTTTGCACTTGTATTAGTGTGGAAAAACCACTTTTCGCACTTGTGTTAGTGTTGAAAAACCACTTTTCGCACTTGTGTTAGTGTTGAAAAACCACTTTTCGCACTTGTGTTAGTGTTGAAAAACCACTTTTCGCACTTGTGTTAGTGTTGAAAAACCACTTTTCGCACTTGTGTTAGTGTTGAAAAACCACTTTTCGCACTTGTGTTAGTGTTGAAAAACCATTTTTCGCACTTGTGTTAGTGTTGAAAAACCACTTTTCGCACTTGTGTTGGTGCAGGAAACCACTTTTGCACTTGCATTAGTGTGGAAAAAACACTTTTTGCACTTGTGTTAGTGTTGAAAAACCACTTTTCGCACTTGTGTTGGTGCAGGAAACCACTTTTGCACTTGTATTAGTGTGGAAAAAACACTTTTCGCACTTGTGTTAGTGTTGAAAAACCACTTTTCGCACTTGTGTTAGTGTTGAAAAACCACTTTTCGCACTTGTGTTGGTGCAGGAAACCACTTTTGCACTGGTATTAGTGTGGAAAAAACACTTTTCGCACTTGTGTTAGTGTTGAAAAACCACTTTTCGCACTTGTGTTAGTGTTGAAAAACCACTTTTCGCACTTGTGTTGGTGCAGGAAACCACTTTTGCACTTGTATTAGTGTGGGAAAACCACTTTTCGCACTTGTGTTAGTGTGGAAAAACCACTTTTCGCACTTGTGTTAGTGCTGAAAAACCACTTTTCGCACTTTTGTTGGTGCAGGAAACCACTTTTGCACTTGTATTAGTGTGGAAAAAACACTTTTTGCACTTGTGATAGTGTTGAAAAACCACATTTCGCACTTGTTTTAGTGTTGAAAAACCACTTTTCGCACTTGTGTTGGTGCAGGAAACCACTTTTGCACTTGTATTAGTGTGGAAAATCCACTTTTTGCACTTGTGATAGTGTTGAAAAACGACTTTTTGCACTTGTGTTAGTGTTGAAAAACCACTTTTCGCACTTGTGGTGGTGCAGGAAACCACTTTTGCACTTGTATTAGTGTGGAAAAAACACTTTTTGCGCTTGTGATAGTGTTGAAAAACCACTTTTCGCACTTGTGTTAGTGTTGAAAAACCACTTTTCGCACTTGTGTTGGTGCAGGAAACCACTTTTGCACTTGTATTAATGTGGAAAAACCACTTTTCGCACTTGTGTTAGTGTTGAAAAACCACTTTTCGCACTTGTGTTAGTGTTGAAAAACCACTTTTCGCACTTGTGTTGGTGCAGGAAACCACTTTTGCAGTTGTATTAGTGTGGAAAAACCACTTTTCGCACTTGTGTTAGTGTTGAAAAACCACTTTTCACACTTGTGTTAGTGTTGAAAAACCACTTTTCGCACTTGTGTTGGTACAGGAAACCCCTTTTGCACTTGTATTAGTATGGAAAAACCACTTTTCGCACTTGTGTTAGTGTTGAAAAACCACTTTTCGCACTTGTGTTGGTACAGGAAACCCCTTTTGCACTTGTATTAGTATGGAAAAACCACTTTTCGCACTTGTGTTAGTGTTGAAAAACCACTTTTCACACTTGTGTTAGTGTTGAAAAACCACTTTTCGCACTTGTGTTAGTGTTGAAAAACCACTTTTCGCACTTGTGTTGGTGCAGGAAACCACTTTTGCACTTGTATTAGTGTGGAAAAAACACTTTTTGCACTTGTGTTAGTGTTGAAAAACCACTTTTCGCACTTGTGTTAGTGTTGAAAAACCACTTTTCGCACATGTGTTAGTGTTGAAAAACCACTTTTTGCACTTGTGTTGGTGCAGGAAACCACTTTTGCACATGTATTAGTGTGGAAAAAACACTTTTTGCACTTGTGATAGTGTTGAAAAAACACTTTTCGCACTTGTGTTAGTGTTGAAAAACCACTTGTCGCACTTGTGTTAGTGTTGAAAAACCACTTTTCGCACTTGTGTTAGTGTTGAAAAACCACTTTTTGCACTTGTGTTAGTGTTGAAAAACCACTTTTCGCACTTGTGTTAGTGTTGAAAAACCACTTTTCGCACTTGTGTTGGTGCAGGAAACCACTTTTGCACTTGTATTAGTGTGGAAAAACCACTTTTTGCACTTGTGATAGTGTTGAAAAACCACTTTTCGCACTTGTGTTAGTGTTGAAAAACCACTTTTCGCACTTGTGTTGGTGCAGGAAACCAGTTTTGCACTTGTATTAGTGTGGAAAACCACTTTTTGCACTTGTGATAGTGTTGAAAAACCACTTTTCGCACTTGTGTTAGTGTTGAAAAACCACTTTTCGCACTTGTGTTAGTGTTGAAAAACCACTTTTCGCACTTGTGTTAGTGTTGAAAAACAACTTTTCGCACTTGTGTTAGTGTTGAAAAACCACTTTTCGCACTTGTGTTAGTGTTGAAAAACCACTTTTCGCACTTGTGTTGGTGCAGGAAACCACTTTTGCACTTGTATTAGTGTGGAAAAAATACTTTTGCACTTGTATTAGTGTGGAAAAACCACCTTTCGCACTTGTGTTAGTGTTGAAAAACCACTTTTCGCACTTGTGTTAGTGTTGAAAAACCACTTTTCGCACTTGTGTTGGTGCAGGAAACCACTTTTGCACTTGTATTAGTGTTGAAAAACCACTTTTCGCACTTGTGTTGGTGCAGGAAACCACTTTTGCACTTGTATTAGTGTGGAAAAAACACTTTTTGCACTTGTGATAGTGTTGAAAAACCACTTTTCGCACTTGTGTTAGTGTTGAAAAACCACTTTTCGCACTTGTGTTGGTGCAGGAAACCACTTTTGCACTTGTATTAGTGTGGAAAAACCACTTTTTGCACTTGTGATAGTGTTGAAAAACCACTTTTCGCACTTGTGTTAGTGTTGAAAAACCACTTTTCGCACTTGTGTTGGTGCAGGAAACCAGTTTTGCACTTGTATTAGTGTGGAAAACCACTTTTTGCACTTGTGATAGTGTTGAAAAACCACTTTTCGCACTTGTGTTAGTGTTGAAAAACCACTTTTCGCACTTGTGTTAGTGTTGAAAAACCACTTTTCGCACTTGTGTTAGTGTTGAAAAACAATTTTTCGCACTTGTGTTAGTGTTGAAAAACCACTTTTCGCACTTGTGTTAGTGTTGAAAAACCACTTTTCGCACTTGTGTTGGTGCAGGAAACCACTTTTGCACTTGTATTAGTGTGGAAAAAATACTTTTGCACTTGTATTAGTGTGGAAAAACCACCTTTCGCACTTGTGTTAGTGTTGAAAAACCACTTTTCGCACTTGTGTTAGTGTTGAAAAACCACTTTTCGCACTTGTGTTGGTGCAGGAAACCACTTTTGCACTTGTATTAGTGTTGAAAAACCACTTTTCGCACTTGTGTTGGTGCAGGAAACCACTTTTGCACTTGTATTAGTGTGGAAAAAACACTTTTTGCACTTGTGATAGTGTTGAAAAACCACTTTTCGCACTTGTGTTAGTGTTGAAAAACCACTTTTCGCACTTGTGTTGGTGCAGGAAACCACTTTTGCACTTGTATTAGTGTGGAAAAACCACTTTTCGCACTTGTGTTAGTGTTGAAAAACCACTTTTCGCACTTGTGTTAGTGTTGAAAAACCACTTTTCGCACTTGTGTTAGTGTTGAAAAACCACTTTTCGCACTTGTGTTGGTGCAGGAAACCACTTTTGCACTGGTATTAGTGTGGAAAAAACACTTTTCGCACTTGTGTTAGTGTTGAAAAACCACTTTTCGCACTTGTGTTAGTGTTGAAAAACCACTTTTCGCACTTGTGTTGGTGCAGGAAACCACTTTTGCACTTGTATTAGTGTGGGAAAACCACTTTTCGCACTTGTGTTAGTGTGGAAAAACCACTTTTCGCACTTGTGTTAGTGCTGAAAAACCACTTTTCGCACTTTTGTTGGTGCAGGAAACCACTTTTGCACTTGTATTAGTGTGGAAAAAAACACTTTTTGCACTTGTGATAGTGTTGAAAAACCACATTTCGCACTTGTTTTAGTGTTGAAAAACCACTTTTCGCACTTGTGTTGGTGCAGGAAACCACTTTTGCACTTGTATTCGTGTGGAAAATCCACTTTTTGCACTTGTGATAGTGTTGAAAAACGACTTTTTGCACTTGTGTTAGTGTTGAAAAACCACTTTTCGCACTTGTGGTGGTGCAGGAAACCACTTTTGCACTTGTATTAGTGTGGAAAAAAACACTTTTTGCGCTTGTGATAGTGTTGAAAAACCACTTTTCGCACTTGTGTTAGTGTTGAAAAACCACTTTTCGCACTTGTGTTGGTGCAGGAAACCACTTTTGCACTTGTATTAATGTGGAAAAACCACTTTTCGCACTTGTGTTAGTGTTGAAAAACCACTTTTCGCACTTGTGTTAGTGTTGAAAAACCACTTTTCGCACTTGTGTTGGTGCAGGAAACCACTTTTGCAGTTGTATTAGTGTGGAAAAACCACTTTTCGCACTTGTGTTAGTGTTGAAAAACCACTTTTCACACTTGTGTTAGTGTTGAAAAACCACTTTTCGCACTTGTGTTGGTACAGGAAACCCCTTTTGCACTTGTATTAGTATGGAAAAACCACTTTTCGCACTTGTGTTAGTGTTGAAAAACCACTTTTCGCACTTGTGTTGGTACAGGAAACCCCTTTTGCACTTGTATTAGTATGGAAAAACCACTTTTCGCACTTGTGTTAGTGTTGAAAAACCACTTTTCACACTTGTGTTAGTGTTGAAAAACCACTTTTCGCACTTGTGTTAGTGTTGAAAAACCACTTTTCGCACTTGTGTTGGTGCAGGAAACCACTTTTGCACTTGTATTAGTGTGGAAAAAACACTTTTTGCACTTGTGTTAGTGTTGAAAAACCACTTTTCGCACTTGTGTTAGTGTTGAAAAACCACTTTTCGCACATGTGTTAGTGTTGAAAAACCACTTTTTGCACTTGTGTTGGTGCAGGAAACCACTTTTGCACATGTATTAGTGTGGAAAAAACACTTTTTGCACTTGTGATAGTGTTGAAAAAACACTTTTCGCACTTGTGTTAGTGTTGAAAAACCACTTGTCGCACTTGTGTTAGTGTTGAAAAACCACTTTTCGCACTTGTGTTAGTGTTGAAAAACCACTTTTTGCACTTGTGTTAGTGTTGAAAAACCACTTTTCGCACTTGTGTTAGTGTTGAAAAACCACTTTTCGCACTTGTGTTGGTGCAGGAAACCACTTTTGCACTTGTATTAGTGTGGAAAAACCACTTTTTGCACTTGTGATAGTGTTGAAAAACCACTTTTCGCACTTGTGTTAGTGTTGAAAAACCACTTTTCGCACTTGTGTTGGTGCAGGAAACCAGTTTTGCACTTGTATTAGTGTGGAAAACCACTTTTTGCACTTGTGATAGTGTTGAAAAACCACTTTTCGCACTTGTGTTAGTGTTGAAAAACCACTTTTCGCACTTGTGTTAGTGTTGAAAAACCACTTTTCGCACTTGTGTTAGTGTTGAAAAACAACTTTTCGCACTTGTGTTAGTGAAAACCACTTTCGCACTTGTGTTAGTGTTGAAAAACCACTTTTCGCACTTGTGTTGGTGCAGGAAACCACTTTTGCACTTGTATTAGTGTGGAAAAAATACTTTTGCACTTGTATTAGTGTGGAAAAACCACCTTTCGCACTTGTGTTAGTGTTGAAAAACCACTTTTCGCACTTGTGTTAGTGTTGAAAACCACTTTTCGCACTTGTGTTGGTGCAGGAAACCACTTTGCACTTGTATTAGTGTTGAAAAACCACTTTTCGCACTTGTGTTGGTGCAGGAAACCACTTTTGCACTTGTATTAGTGTGGAAAAAACACTTTTTGCACTTGTGATAGTGTTGAAAAACCACTTTTCGCACTTGTGTTAGTGTTGAAAAACCACTTTTCGCACTTGTGTTGGTGCAGGAAACCACTTTTGCACTTGTATTAGTGTGGAAAAACCACTTTTTGCACTTGTGATAGTGTTGAAAAACCACTTTTCGCACTTGTGTTAGTGTTGAAAAACCACTTTTCGCACTTGTGTTGGTGCAGGAAACCAGTTTTGCACTTGTATTAGTGTGGAAAACCACTTTTTGCACTTGTGATAGTGTTGAAAAACCACTTTTCGCACTTGTGTTAGTGTTGAAAAACCACTTTTCGCACTTGTGTTAGTGTTGAAAAACCACTTTTCGCACTTGTGTTAGTGTTGAAAAACAACTTTTCGCACTTGTGTTAGTGTTGAAAAACCACTTTTCGCACTTGTGTTAGTGTTGAAAAACCACTTTTCGCACTTGTGTTGGTGCAGGAAACCACTTTTGCACTTGTATTAGTGTGGAAAAAATACTTTTGCACTTGTATTAGTGTGGAAAAACCACCTTTCGCACTTGTGTTAGTGTTGAAAAACCACTTTTCGCACTTGTGTTAGTGTTGAAAAACCACTTTTCGCACTTGTGTTGGTGCAGGAAACCACTTTTGCACTTGTATTAGTGTTGAAAAACCACTTTTCGCACTTGTGTTGGTGCAGGAAACCACTTTTGCACTTGTATTAGTGTGGAAAAAACACTTTTTGCACTTGTGATAGTGTTGAAAAACCACTTTTCGCACTTGTGTTAGTGTTGAAAAACCACTTTTCGCACTTGTGTTGGTGCAGGAAACCACTTTTGCACTTGTATTAGTGTGGAAAAACCACTTTTCGCACTTGTGTTAGTGTTGAAAAACCACTTTTCGCACTTGTGTTAGTGTTGAAAAACCACTTTTCGCACTTGTGTTAGTGTTGAAAAACCACTTTTCGCACTTGTGTTAGTGTTGAAAAACCACTTTTCGCACTTGTGTTAGTGTTGAAAAACCACTTTTCGCACTTGTGTTAGTGTTGAAAAACCACTTTTCGCACTTGTGTTAGTGTTGAAAAACCACTTTTTGCACTTGTGTTAGTGTTGAAAAACCAATTTTCGCACTTGTGTTAGTGTTGAAAAACCACTTTTTGCACTTGTGTTAGTGTTGAAAAACCACTTTTCGCACTTGTGTTGGTGCAGGAAACCACTTTTGCACTTGTATTAGTGTGGAAAAACCACTTTTTGCAGTTGTGTTAGTGTCGAAAAACCACTTTTCGCACTTGTGTTAGTGTTGAAAAACCACTTTTCGCACTTGTGTTAGTGTTGAAAAACCACTTTTCGCACTTGTGTTGGTGCAGGAAACCACTTTTGCACTTGTATTAGTGTGGAAAAAACACTTTTTGCACTTGTGATATTGTTGAAAAACTACTTTTCGCAATTGTGTTAGTGTTGAAAAACCACTTTTCGCACTTGTGTTGGTGCAGGAAACCACTTTTGCACTTGTATTAGTGTGGAAAAACCACTTTTCGCACTTGTGTTAGTGTTGAAAAACCACTTTTCGCACTTGTGTTAGTTTTGAAAAAGCACTTTTCGCACTTGTGTTGGTGCAGGAAACCACTTTTGCACTTGTATTAGTGTGGAAAAACCACTTTTCGCACTTGTGTTAGTGTTGAAAAACCACTTTTCGCACTTGTGTTAGTTTTGAAAAAGCACTTTTCGCACCTGTGTTGGTGCAGGAAACCACTTTTGCACTTGTATTAGTGTGGAAAAAACACTTTTCGCACTTGTGTTATTGTTGAAAAACCACTTTTCGCACTTGTGTTAGTGTTGAAAAACCACTTTTCGCACTTGTGTTGGTACAGGAAACCCCTTTTGCACTTGTATTAGTATGGAAAAACCATTTTTCGCACTTGTGTTAGTGTTGAAAAACCACTTTTCACACTTGTGTTAGTGTAGAAAAACCACTTTTCGCACTTGTGTTGGTGCAGGAAACCACTTTTGCACTTGTATTAGTGTGGAAAAAACACTTTTTGCACTTGTGTTGGTGCAGGAAACCACTTTTGTACTTGTATTAGTGTGGAAAAAACACTTTTCGCACTTGTGTTAGTGTTGAAAAACCACTTTTCGCACTTGTGTTAGTGTTGAAAAACCACTTTTCGCACATGTGTTAGTGTTGAAAAACCACTTTTTGCACTTGTGTTGGTGCAGGAAACCACTTTTGCACATGTATTAGTGTGGAAAAAACACTTTTTGCACTTGTGATAGTGTTGAAGAAACACTTTTCGCACTTGTGTTAGTGTTGACAAACCACTTGTCGCACTTGTGTTGGTGTTGAAAAACCACTTTTCGCACTTGTGTTAGTGTTGAAAAACCACTTTTTGCACTTGTGTTAGTGTTGAAAAACCACTTTTCGCACTTGTGTTAGTGTTGAAAAACCACTTTTCGCACTTGTGTTGGTGCAGGAAACCACTTTTGCACTTGTATTAGTGTGGAAAACCACATTTTGCACTTGTGATAGTGTTGAAAAACCACTTTTCGCACTTGTGTTAGTGTTGAAAAACCACTTTTCGCACTTGTGTTGGGGCAGGAAACCAGTTTTGCACTTGTATTAGTGTGGAAAACCACTTTTTGCACTTGTGATAGTGTTGAAAAACCACTTTTCGCACTTGTGTTAGTGTTGAAAAACCACTTTTCGCACTTGTGTTAGTGTTGAAAAACCACTTTTCGCACTTGTGTTAGTGTTGAAAAACCACTTTTCGCACTTGTGTTAGTGTTGAAAAACCACTTTTCGCACTTGTGTTAGTGTTGAAAAACCACTTTTCACACTTGTGTAGGTGCAGGAAACCACTTTTGCACTTGTATTAGTGTGGAAAAAACACTTTTTGCACTTGTGATAGTGTTGAAAAACCACTTTTCGCACTTGTGTTAGTGTTGAAAAACCACTTTTCGCACTTGTGTTGGTGCAGGAAACCAGTTTTGCACTTGTATTAGTGTGGAAAACCACTTTTTTGCACTTGTGATAGTGTTGAAAAACCACTTTTCGCACTTGTGTTAGTGTTGAAAAACCACTTTTCGCACTTGTGTTAGTGTTGAAAAACCATTTTTTGCACTTGTGTTAGTGTTGAAAAACCACTTTTCGCACTTGTGTTAGTGTTGAAAAACCACTTTTTGCACTTGTGTTAGTGTTGAAAAACCACTTTTCGCACTTGTGTTAGTGTTGAAAAACCACTTTTCACACTTGTGTTGGTGCAGGAAACCACTTTTGCACTTGTATTAGTGTGGAAAAAACACTTTTTGCACTTGTGATAGTGTTGAAAAACCACTTTTCGCACTTGTGTTAGTGTTGAAAAACCACTTTTCGCACTTGTGTTGGTGCAGGAAACCACTTTTGCACTTGTATTAGTGTGGAAAAAACACTTGCACTTGTATTAGTATGGAAAAACCACTTTTCGCACTTGTGTTAGTGTTGAAAAACCACTTTTCGCACTTGTGTTAGTGTTGAAAAACCACTTTTTGCACTTGTGATAGTGTTGAAAAACCACTTTTCGCACTTGTGTTAGTGTTGAAAAACCACTTTTTGCACTTGTGATAGTGTTGAAAAACCACTTTTCGCACTTGTGTTAGTGTTGAAAAACCACTTTTCGCACTTGTGTTGGTGCAGGAAACCACTTTTGCACTTGTATTAGTGTGGAAAAAATACTTTTGCACTTGTATTAGTGTGGAAAAACCACCTTTCGCACTTGTGTTAGTGTTGAAAAACCACTTTTCGCACTTGTGTTAGTGTTGAAAAACCACTTTTCGCACTTGTGTTGGTGCAGGAAACCACTTTTGCACTTGTATTAGTGTTGAAAAACCACTTTTCGCACTTGTGTTGGTGCAGGAAACCACTTTTGCACTTGTATTAGTGTGGAAAAAACACTTTTTGCACTTGTGATAGTGTTGAAAAACCACTTTTCGCACTTGTGTTAGTGTTGAAAAACCACTTTTCGCACTTGTGTTGGTGCAGGAAACCACTTTTGCACTTGTATTAGTGTGGAAAAAACCACTTTTCGCACTTGTGTTAGTGTTGAAAAACCACTTTTCGCACTTGTGTTAGTGTTGAAAAACCACTTTTCGCACTTGTGTTAGTGTTGAAAAACCACTTTTCGCACTTGTGTTAGTGTTGAAAAACCACTTTTCGCACTTGTGTTGGTGCAGGAAACCACTTTTGCACTGGTATTAGTGTGGAAAAAAACACTTTTCGCACTTGTGTTAGTGTTGAAAAACCACTTTTCGCACTTGTGTTAGTGTTGAAAAACCACTTTTCGCACTTGTGTTGGTGCAGGAAACCACTTTTGCACTTGTATTAGTGTGGAAAAACCACTTTTCGCACTTGTGTTAGTGTGGAAAAACCACTTTTCGCACTTGTGTTAGTGCTGAAAAACCACTTTTCGCACTTTTGTTGGTGCAGGAAACCACTTTTGCACTTGTATTAGTGTGGAAAAAACACTTTTTGCACTTGTGATAGTGTTGAAAAACCACATTTCGCACTTGTTTTAGTGTTGAAAAACCACTTTTCGCACTTGTGTTGGTGCAGGAAACCACTTTTGCACTTGTATTAGTGTGGAAAATCCACTTTTTGCACTTGTGATAGTGTTGAAAAACGACTTTTTGCACTTGTGTTAGTGTTGAAAAACCACTTTTCGCACTTGTGGTGGTGCAGGAAACCACTTTTGCACTTGTATTAGTGTGGAAAAAACACTTTTTGCGCTTGTGATAGTGTTGAAAAACCACTTTTCGCACTTGTGTTAGTGTTGAAAAACCACTTTTCGCACTTGTGTTGGTGCAGGAAACCACTTTTGCACTTGTATTAATGTGGAAAAACCACTTTTCGCACTTGTGTTAGTGTTGAAAAACCACTTTTCGCACTTGTGTTAGTGTTGAAAAACCACTTTTCGCACTTGTGTTGGTGCAGGAAACCACTTTTGCAGTTGTATTAGTGTGGAAAAACCACTTTTCGCACTTGTGTTAGTGTTGAAAAACCACTTTTCACACTTGTGTTAGTGTTGAAAAACCACTTTTCGCACTTGTGTTGGTACAGGAAACCCCTTTTGCACTTGTATTAGTATGGAAAAACCACTTTTCGCACTTGTGTTAGTGTTGAAAAACCACTTTTCGCACTTGTGTTGGTACAGGAAACCCCTTTTGCACTTGTATTAGTATGGAAAAACCACTTTTCGCACTTGTGTTAGTGTTGAAAAACCACTTTTCACACTTGTGTTAGTGTTGAAAAACCACTTTTCGCACTTGTGTTAGTGTTGAAAAACCACTTTTCGCACTTGTGTTGGTGCAGGAAACCACTTTTGCACTTGTATTAGTGTGGAAAAAACACTTTTTGCACTTGTGTTAGTGTTGAAAAACCACTTTTCGCACTTGTGTTAGTGTTGAAAAACCACTTTTCGCACATGTGTTAGTGTTGAAAAACCACTTTTTGCACTTGTGTTGGTGCAGGAAACCACTTTTGCACATGTATTAGTGTGGAAAAAACACTTTTTGCACTTGTGATAGTGTTGAAAAAACACTTTTCGCACTTGTGTTAGTGTTGAAAAACCACTTGTCGCACTTGTGTTAGTGTTGAAAAACCACTTTTCGCACTTGTGTTAGTGTTGAAAAACCACTTTTTGCACTTGTGTTAGTGTTGAAAAACCACTTTTCGCACTTGTGTTAGTGTTGAAAAACCACTTTTCGCACTTGTGTTGGTGCAGGAAACCACTTTTGCACTTGTATTAGTGTGGAAAAACCACTTTTTGCACTTGTGATAGTGTTGAAAAACCACTTTTCGCACTTGTGTTAGTGTTGAAAAACCACTTTTCGCACTTGTGTTGGTGCAGGAAACCAGTTTTGCACTTGTATTAGTGTGGAAAACCACTTTTTGCACTTGTGATAGTGTTGAAAAACCACTTTTCGCACTTGTGTTAGTGTTGAAAAACCACTTTTCGCACTTGTGTTAGTGTTGAAAAACCACTTTTCGCACTTGTGTTAGTGTTGAAAAACAACTTTTCGCACTTGTGTTAGTGTTGAAAAACCACTTTTCGCACTTGTGTTAGTGTTGAAAAACCACTTTTCGCACTTGTGTTGGTGCAGGAAACCACTTTTGCACTTGTATTAGTGTGGAAAAAATACTTTTGCACTTGTATTAGTGTGGAAAAACCACCTTTCGCACTTGTGTTAGTGTTGAAAAACCACTTTTCGCACTTGTGTTAGTGTTGAAAAACCACTTTTCGCACTTGTGTTGGTGCAGGAAACCACTTTTGCACTTGTATTAGTGTTGAAAAACCACTTTTCGCACTTGTGTTGGTGCAGGAAACCACTTTTGCACTTGTATTAGTGTGGAAAAAACACTTTTTGCACTTGTGATAGTGTTGAAAAACCACTTTTCGCACTTGTGTTAGTGTTGAAAAACCACTTTTCGCACTTGTGTTGGTGCAGGAAACCACTTTTGCACTTGTATTAGTGTGGAAAAACCACTTTTTGCACTTGTGATAGTGTTGAAAAACCACTTTTCGCACTTGTGTTAGTGTTGAAAAACCACTTTTCGCACTTGTGTTGGTGCAGGAAACCAGTTTTGCACTTGTATTAGTGTGGAAAACCACTTTTTGCACTTGTGATAGTGTTGAAAAACCACTTTTCGCACTTGTGTTAGTGTTGAAAAACCACTTTTCGCACTTGTGTTAGTGTTGAAAAACCACTTTTCGCACTTGTGTTAGTGTTGAAAAACAACTTTTCGCACTTGTGTTAGTGTTGAAAAACCACTTTTCGCACTTGTGTTAGTGTTGAAAAACCACTTTTCGCACTTGTGTTGGTGCAGGAAACCACTTTTGCACTTGTATTAGTGTGGAAAAAATACTTTTGCACTTGTATTAGTGTGGAAAAACCACCTTTCGCACTTGTGTTAGTGTTGAAAAACCACTTTTCGCACTTGTGTTAGTGTTGAAAAACCACTTTTCGCACTTGTGTTGGTGCAGGAAACCACTTTTGCACTTGTATTAGTGTTGAAAAACCACTTTTCGCACTTGTGTTGGTGCAGGAAACCACTTTTGCACTTGTATTAGTGTGGAAAAAACACTTTTTGCACTTGTGATAGTGTTGAAAAACCACTTTTCGCACTTGTGTTAGTGTTGAAAAACCACTTTTCGCACTTGTGTTGGTGCAGGAAACCACTTTTGCACTTGTATTAGTGTGGAAAAACCACTTTTCGCACTTGTGTTAGTGTTGAAAAACCACTTTTCGCACTTGTGTTAGTGTTGAAAAACCACTTTTCGCACTTGTGTTAGTGTTGAAAAACCACTTTTCGCACTTGTGTTAGTGTTGAAAAACCACTTTTCGCACTTGTGTTAGTGTTGAAAAACCACTTTTCGCACTTGTGTTAGTGTTGAAAAACCACTTTTCGCACTTGTGTTAGTGTTGAAAAACCACTTTTTGCACTTGTGTTAGTGCTGAAAAACCAATTTTCGCACTTGTGTTAGTGTTGAAAAACCACTTTTTGCACTTGTGTTAGTGTTGAAAAACCACTTTTCGCACTTGTGTTGGTGCAGGAAACCACTTTTGCACTTGTATTAGTGTGGAAAAACCACTTTTTGCAGTTGTGTTAGTGTCGAAAAACCACTTTTCGCACTTGTGTTAGTGTTGAAAAACCACTTTTCGCACTTGTGTTAGTGTTGAAAAACCACTTTTCGCACTTGTGTTGGTGCAGGAAACCACTTTTGCACTTGTATTAGTGTGGAAAAAACACTTTTTGCACTTGTGATATTGTTGAAAAACTACTTTTCGCAATTGTGTTAGTGTTGAAAAACCACTTTTCGCACTTGTGTTGGTGCAGGAAACCACTTTTGCACTTGTATTAGTGTGGAAAAACCACTTTTCGCACTTGTGTTAGTGTTGAAAAACCACTTTTCGCACTTGTGTTAGTTTTGAAAAAGCACTTTTCGCACTTGTGTTGGTGCAGGAAACCACTTTTGCACTTGTATTAGTGTGGAAAAACCACTTTTCGCACTTGTGTTAGTGTTGAAAAACCACTTTTCGCACTTGTGTTAGTTTTGAAAAAGCACTTTTCGCACTTGTGTTGGTGCAGGAAACCACTTTTGCACTTGTATTAGTGTGGAAAAAACACTTTTCGCACTTGTGTTATTGTTGAAAAACCACTTTTCGCACTTGTGTTAGTGTTGAAAAACCACTTTTCGCACTTGTGTTGGTACAGGAAACCCCTTTTGCACTTGTATTAGTATGGAAAAACCACTTTTCGCACTTGTGTTAGTGTTGAAAAACCACTTTTCACACTTGTGTTAGTGTTGAAAAACCACTTTTCGCACTTGTGTTAGTGTTGAAAAACCACTTTTCGCACTTGTGTTGGTGCAGGAAACCACTTTTGCACTTGTATTAGTGTGGAAAAAACACTTTTTGCACTTGTGTTAGTGTTGAAAAACCACTTTTCGCACTTGTGTTAGTGTTGAAAAACCACTTTTCGCACATGTGTTAGTGTTGAAAAACCACTTTTTGCACTTGTGTTGGTGCAGGAAACCACTTTTGCACATGTATTAGTGTGGAAAAAACACTTTTTGCACTTGTGATAGTGTTGAAAAAACACTTTTCGCACTTGTGTTAGTGTTGAAAAACCACTTGTCGCACTTGTGTTAGTGTTGAAAAACCACTTTTCGCACTTGTGTTAGTGTTGAAAAACCACTTTTTGCACTTGTGTTAGTGTTGAAAAACCACTTTTCGCACTTGTGTTAGTGTTGAAAAACCACTTTTCGCACTTGTGTTGGTGCAGGAAACCACTTTTGCACTTGTATTAGTGTGGAAAAACCACTTTTTGCACTTGTGATAGTGTTGAAAAACCACTTTTCGCACTTGTGTTAGTGTTGAAAAACCACTTTTCGCACTTGTGTTGGTGCAGGAAACCAGTTTTGCACTTGTATTAGTGTGGAAAACCACTTTTTGCACTTGTGATAGTGTTGAAAAACCACTTTTCGCACTTGTGTTAGTGTTGAAAAACCACTTTTCGCACTTGTGTTAGTGTTGAAAAACCACTTTTCGCACTTGTGTTAGTGTTGAAAAACAACTTTTCGCACTTGTGTTAGTGTTGAAAAACCACTTTTCGCACTTGTGTTAGTGTTGAAAAACCACTTTTCGCACTTGTGTTGGTGCAGGAAACCACTTTTGCACTTGTATTAGTGTGGAAAAAATACTTTTGCACTTGTATTAGTGTGGAAAAACCACCTTTCGCACTTGTGTTAGTGTTGAAAAACCACTTTTCGCACTTGTGTTAGTGTTGAAAAACCACTTTTCGCACTTGTGTTGGTGCAGGAAACCACTTTTGCACTTGTATTAGTGTTGAAAAACCACTTTTCGCACTTGTGTTGGTGCAGGAAACCACTTTTGCACTTGTATTAGTGTGGAAAAAACACTTTTTGCACTTGTGATAGTGTTGAAAAACCACTTTTCGCACTTGTGTTAGTGTTGAAAAACCACTTTTCGCACTTGTGTTGGTGCAGGAAACCACTTTTGCACTTGTATTAGTGTGGAAAAACCACTTTTTGCACTTGTGATAGTGTTGAAAAACCACTTTTCGCACTTGTGTTAGTGTTGAAAAACCACTTTTCGCACTTGTGTTGGTGCAGGAAACCAGTTTTGCACTTGTATTAGTGTGGAAAACCACTTTTTGCACTTGTGATAGTGTTGAAAAACCACTTTTCGCACTTGTGTTAGTGTTGAAAAACCACTTTTCGCACTTGTGTTAGTGTTGAAAAACCACTTTTCGCACTTGTGTTAGTGTTGAAAAACAACTTTTCGCACTTGTGTTAGTGTTGAAAAACCACTTTTCGCACTTGTGTTAGTGTTGAAAAACCACTTTTCGCACTTGTGTTGGTGCAGGAAACCACTTTTGCACTTGTATTAGTGTGGAAAAAATACTTTTGCACTTGTATTAGTGTGGAAAAACCACCTTTCGCACTTGTGTTAGTGTTGAAAAACCACTTTTTGCACTTGTGTTAGTGTTGAAAAACCACTTTTCGCACTTGTGTTGGTGCAGGAAACCACTTTTGCACTTGTATTAGTGTTGAAAAACCACTTTTCGCACTTGTGTTGGTGCAGGAAACCACTTTTGCACTTGTATTAGTGTGGAAAAACCACTTTTCGCACTTGTGTTAGTGTTGAAAAACCACTTTTCGCACTTGTGTTAGTGTTGAAAAACCACTTTTCGCACTTGTGTTAGTGTTGAAAAACCACTTTTCGCACTTGTGTTAGTGTTGAAAAACCACTTTTCGCACTTGTGTTAGTGTTGAAAAACCACTTTTCGCACTTGTGTTAGTGTTGAAAAACCACTTTTCGCACTTGTGTTAGTGTTGAAAAACCACTTTTTGCACTTGTGTTAGTGTTGAAAAACCAATTTTCGCACTTGTGTTAGTGTTGAAAAACCACTTTTTGCACTTGTGTTAGTGTTGAAAAACCACTTTTCGCACTTGTGTTGGTGCAGGAAACCACTTTTGCACTTGTATTAGTGTGGAAAAACCACTTTTTGCAGTTGTGTTAGTGTCGAAAAACCACTTTTCGCACTTGTGTTAGTGTTGAAAAACCACTTTTCGCACTTGTGTTAGTGTTGAAAAACCACTTTTCGCACTTGTGTTGGTGCAGGAAACCACTTTTGCACTTGTATTAGTGTGGAAAAAACACTTTTTGCACTTGTGATATTGTTGAAAAACTACTTTTCGCAATTGTGTTAGTGTTGAAAAACCACTTTTCGCACTTGTGTTGATGCAGGAAACCACTTTTGCACTTGTATTAGTGTGGAAAAACCACTTTTCGCACTTGTGTTAGTGTTGAAAAACCACTTTTCGCACTTGTGTTAGTTTTGAAAAAGCACTTTTCGCACTTGTGTTGGTGCAGGAAACCACTTTTGCACTTGTATTAGTGTGGAAAAACCACTTTTCGCACTTGTGTTAGTGTTGAAAAACCACTTTTCGCACTTGTGTTAGTTTTGAAAAAGCACTTTTCGCACCTGTGTTGGTGCAGGAAACCACTTTTGCACTTGTATTAGTGTGGAAAAAACACTTTTCGCACTTGTGTTATTGTTGAAAAACCACTTTTCGCACTTGTGTTAGTGTTGAAAAACCACTTTTGGCACTTGTGTTGGTACAGGAAACCCCTTTTGCACTTGTATTAGTATGGAAAAACCACTTTTCGCACTTGTGTTAGTGTTGAAAAACCACTTTTCACACTTGTGTTAGTGTAGAAAAACCACTTTTCGCACTTGTGTTGGTGCAGGAAACCACTTTTGCACTTGTATTAGTGTGGAAAAAACACTTTTTGCACTTGTGTTGGTGCAGGAAACCACTTTTGTACTTGTATTAGTGTGGAAAAAACACTTTTCGCACTTGTGTTAGTGTTGAAAAACCACTTTTCGCACTTGTGTTAGTGTTGAAAAACCACTTTTCGCACATGTGTTAGTGTTGAAAAACCACTTTTTGCACTTGTGTTGGTGCAGGAAACCACTTTTGCACATGTATTAGTGTGGAAAAAACACTTTTTGCACTTGTGATAGTGTTGAAAAAACACTTTTCGCACTTGTGTTAGTGTTGACAAACCACTTGTCGCACTTGTGTTGGTGTTGAAAAACCACTTTTCGCACTTGTGTTAGTGTTGAAAAACCACTTTTTGCACTTGTGTTAGTGTTGAAAAACCACTTTTCGCACTTGTGTTAGTGTTGAAAAACCACTTTTCGCACTTGTGTTGGTGCAGGAAACCACTTTTGCACTTGTATTAGTGTGGAAAACCACTTTTTGCACTTGTGATAGTGTTGAAAAACCACTTTTCGCACTTGTGTTAGTGTTGAAAAACCACTTTTCGCACTTGTGTTGGGGCAGGAAACCAGTTTTGCACTTGTATTAGTGTGGAAAACCACTTTTTGCACTTGTGATAGTGTTGAAAAACCACTTTTCGCACTTGTGTTAGTGTTGAAAAACCACTTTTCGCACTTGTGTTAGTGTTGAAAAACCACTTTTCGCACTTGTGTTAGTGTTGAAAAACCACTTTTCGCACTTGTGTTAGTGTTGAAAAACCACTTTTCGCACTTGTGTTAGTGTTGAAAAACCACTTTTCACACTTGTGTAGGTGCAGGAAACCACTTTTGCACTTGTATTAGTGTGGAAAAAACACTTTTTGCACTTGTGATAGTGTTGAAAAACCACTTTTCGCACTTGTGTTAGTGTTGAAAAACCACTTTTCGCACTTGTGTTGGTGCAGGAAACCAGTTTTGCACTTGTATTAGTGTGGAAAACCACTTTTTTGCACTTGTGATAGTGTTGAAAAACCACTTTTCGCACTTGTGTTAGTGTTGAAAAACCACTTTTCGCACTTGTGTTAGTGTTGAAAAACCACTTTTTGCACTTGTGTTAGTGTTGAAAAACCACTTTTCGCACTTGTGTTAGTGTTGAAAAACCACTTTTTGCACTTGTGTTAGTGTTGAAAAACCACTTTTCGCACTTGTGTTAGTGTTGAAAAACCACTTTTCACACTTGTGTTGGTGCAGGAAACCACTTTTGCACTTGTATTAGTGTGGAAAAAACACTTTTTGCACTTGTGATAGTGTTGAAAAACCACTTTTCGCACTTGTGTTAGTGTTGAAAAACCACTTTTCGCACTTGTGTTGGTGCAGGAAACCACTTTTGCACTTGTATTAGTGTGGAAAAAACACTTGCACTTGTATTAGTATGGAAAAACCACTTTTCGCACTTGTGTTAGTGTTGAAAAACCACTTTTCGCACTTGTGTTAGTGCTGAAAAACCACTTTTCGCACTTGTGTTGGTGCAGGAAACCACTTTTGCACTTGTATTAGTGTGGAAAAAACACTTTTTGCACTTGTGATAGTGTTGAAAAACCACTTTTCGCACTTGTGTTAGTGTTGAAAAACCACTTTTTGCACTTGTGATAGTGTTGAAAAACCACTTTTCGCACTTGTGTTAGTGTTGAAAAACCACTTTTTGCACTTGTGATAGTGTTGAAAAACCACTTTTCGCACTTGTGTTAGTGTTGAAAAACCACTTTTCGCACTTGTGTTGGTGCAGGAAACCACTTTTGCACTTGTATTAGTGTGGAAAAAATACTTTTGCACTTGTATTAGTGTGGAAAAACCACCTTTCGCACTTGTGTTAGTGTTGAAAAACCACTTTTCGCACTTGTGTTAGTGTTGAAAAACCACTTTTCGCACTTGTGTTGGTGCAGGAAACCACTTTTGCACTTGTATTAGTGTTGAAAAACCACTTTTCGCACTTGTGTTGGTGCAGGAAACCACTTTTGCACTTGTATTAGTGTGGAAAAAACACTTTTTGCACTTGTGATAGTGTTGAAAAACCACTTTTCGCACTTGTGTTAGTGTTGAAAAACCACTTTTCGCACTTGTGTTGGTGCAGGAAACCACTTTTGCACTTGTATTAGTGTGGAAAAAACCACTTTTCGCACTTGTGTTAGTGTTGAAAAACCACTTTTCGCACTTGTGTTAGTGTTGAAAAACCACTTTTCGCACTTGTGTTAGTGTTGAAAAACCACTTTTCGCACTTGTGTTAGTGTTGAAAAACCACTTTTCGCACTTGTGTTGGTGCAGGAAACCACTTTTGCACTGGTATTAGTGTGGAAAAAACACTTTTCGCACTTGTGTTAGTGTTGAAAAACCACTTTTCGCACTTGTGTTAGTGTTGAAAAACCACTTTTCGCACTTGTGTTGGTGCAGGAAACCACTTTTGCACTTGTATTAGTGTGGAAAAACCACTTTTCGCACTTGTGTTAGTGTGGAAAAACCACTTTTCGCACTTGTGTTAGTGCTGAAAAACCACTTTTCGCACTTTTGTTGGTGCAGGAAACCACTTTTGCACTTGTATTAGTGTGGAAAAAACACTTTTTGCACTTGTGATAGTGTTGAAAAACCACATTTCGCACTTGTTTTAGTGTTGAAAAACCACTTTTCGCACTTGTGTTGGTGCAGGAAACCACTTTTGCACTTGTATTAGTGTGGAAAATCCACTTTTTGCACTTGTGATAGTGTTGAAAAACGACTTTTTGCACTTGTGTTAGTGTTGAAAAACCACTTTTCGCACTTGTGGTGGTGCAGGAAACCACTTTTGCACTTGTATTAGTGTGGAAAAAACACTTTTTGCGCTTGTGATAGTGTTGAAAAACCACTTTTCGCACTTGTGTTAGTGTTGAAAAACCACTTTTCGCACTTGTGTTGGTGCAGGAAACCACTTTTGCACTTGTATTAATGTGGAAAAACCACTTTTCGCACTTGTGTTAGTGTTGAAAAACCACTTTTCGCACTTGTGTTAGTGTTGAAAAACCACTTTTCGCACTTGTGTTGGTGCAGGAAACCACTTTTGCAGTTGTATTAGTGTGGAAAAACCACTTTTCGCACTTGTGTTAGTGTTGAAAAACCACTTTTCACACTTGTGTTAGTGTTGAAAAACCACTTTTCGCACTTGTGTTGGTACAGGAAACCCCTTTTGCACTTGTATTAGTATGGAAAAACCACTTTTCGCACTTGTGTTAGTGTTGAAAAACCACTTTTCGCACTTGTGTTGGTACAGGAAACCCCTTTTGCACTTGTATTAGTATGGAAAAACCACTTTTCGCACTTGTGTTAGTGTTGAAAAACCACTTTTCACACTTGTGTTAGTGTTGAAAAACCACTTTTCGCACTTGTGTTAGTGTTGAAAAACCACTTTTCGCACTTGTGTTGGTGCAGGAAACCACTTTTGCACTTGTATTAGTGTGGAAAAAACACTTTTTGCACTTGTGTTAGTGTTGAAAAACCACTTTTCGCACTTGTGTTAGTGTTGAAAAACCACTTTTCGCACATGTGTTAGTGTTGAAAAACCACTTTTTGCACTTGTGTTGGTGCAGGAAACCACTTTTGCACATGTATTAGTGTGGAAAAAACACTTTTTGCACTTGTGATAGTGTTGAAAAAACACTTTTCGCACTTGTGTTAGTGTTGAAAAACCACTTGTCGCACTTGTGTTAGTGTTGAAAAACCACTTTTCGCACTTGTGTTAGTGTTGAAAAACCACTTTTTGCACTTGTGTTAGTGTTGAAAAACCACTTTTCGCACTTGTGTTAGTGTTGAAAAACCACTTTTCGCACTTGTGTTGGTGCAGGAAACCACTTTTGCACTTGTATTAGTGTGGAAAAACCACTTTTTGCACTTGTGATAGTGTTGAAAAACCACTTTTCGCACTTGTGTTAGTGTTGAAAAACCACTTTTCGCACTTGTGTTGGTGCAGGAAACCAGTTTTGCACTTGTATTAGTGTGGAAAACCACTTTTTGCACTTGTGATAGTGTTGAAAAACCACTTTTCGCACTTGTGTTAGTGTTGAAAAACCACTTTTCGCACTTGTGTTAGTGTTGAAAAACCACTTTTCGCACTTGTGTTAGTGTTGAAAAACAACTTTTCGCACTTGTGTTAGTGTTGAAAAACCACTTTTCGCACTTGTGTTAGTGTTGAAAAACCACTTTTCGCACTTGTGTTGGTGCAGGAAACCACTTTTGCACTTGTATTAGTGTGGAAAAAATACTTTTGCACTTGTATTAGTGTGGAAAAACCACCTTTCGCACTTGTGTTAGTGTTGAAAAACCACTTTTCGCACTTGTGTTAGTGTTGAAAAACCACTTTTCGCACTTGTGTTGGTGCAGGAAACCACTTTTGCACTTGTATTAGTGTTGAAAAACCACTTTTCGCACTTGTGTTGGTGCAGGAAACCACTTTTGCACTTGTATTAGTGTGGAAAAAACACTTTTTGCACTTGTGATAGTGTTGAAAAACCACTTTTCGCACTTGTGTTAGTGTTGAAAAACCACTTTTCGCACTTGTGTTGGTGCAGGAAACCACTTTTGCACTTGTATTAGTGTGGAAAAACCACTTTTTGCACTTGTGATAGTGTTGAAAAACCACTTTTCGCACTTGTGTTAGTGTTGAAAAACCACTTTTCGCACTTGTGTTGGTGCAGGAAACCAGTTTTGCACTTGTATTAGTGTGGAAAACCACTTTTTGCACTTGTGATAGTGTTGAAAAACCACTTTTCGCACTTGTGTTAGTGTTGAAAAACCACTTTTCGCACTTGTGTTAGTGTTGAAAAACCACTTTTCGCACTTGTGTTAGTGTTGAAAAACAACTTTTCGCACTTGTGTTAGTGTTGAAAAACCACTTTTCGCACTTGTGTTAGTGTTGAAAAACCACTTTTCGCACTTGTGTTGGTGCAGGAAACCACTTTTGCACTTGTATTAGTGTGGAAAAAATACTTTTGCACTTGTATTAGTGTGGAAAAACCACCTTTCGCACTTGTGTTAGTGTTGAAAAACCACTTTTCGCACTTGTGTTAGTGTTGAAAAACCACTTTTCGCACTTGTGTTGGTGCAGGAAACCACTTTTGCACTTGTATTAGTGTTGAAAAACCACTTTTCGCACTTGTGTTGGTGCAGGAAACCACTTTTGCACTTGTATTAGTGTGGAAAAAACACTTTTTGCACTTGTGATAGTGTTGAAAAACCACTTTTCGCACTTGTGTTAGTGTTGAAAAACCACTTTTCGCACTTGTGTTGGTGCAGGAAACCACTTTTGCACTTGTATTAGTGTGGAAAAACCACTTTTCGCACTTGTGTTAGTGTTGAAAAACCACTTTTCGCACTTGTGTTAGTGTTGAAAAACCACTTTTCGCACTTGTGTTAGTGTTGAAAAACCACTTTTCGCACTTGTGTTAGTGTTGAAAAACCACTTTTTGCACTTGTGTTAGTGTTGAAAAACCACTTTTCGCACTTGTGTTAGTGTTGAAAAACCACTTTTCGCACTTGTGTTAGTGTTGAAAAACCACTTTTCGCACTTGTGTTAGTGTTGAAAAACCACTTTTTGCACTTGTGTTAGTGCTGAAAAACCAATTTTCGCACTTGTGTTAGTGTTGAAAAACCACTTTTTGCACTTGTGTTAGTGTTGAAAAACCACTTTTCGCACTTGTGTTGGTGCAGGAAACCACTTTTGCACTTGTATTAGTGTGGAAAAACCACTTTTTGCAGTTGTGTTAGTGTCGAAAAACCACTTTTCGCACTTGTGTTAGTGTTGAAAAACCACTTTTCGCACTTGTGTTAGTGTTGAAAAACCACTTTTCGCACTTGTGTTGGTGCAGGAAACCACTTTTGCACTTGTATTAGTGTGGAAAAAACACTTTTTGCACTTGTGATATTGTTGAAAAACTACTTTTCGCAATTGTGTTAGTGTTGAAAAACCACTTTTCGCACTTGTGTTGGTGCAGGAAACCACTTTTGCACTTGTATTAGTGTGGAAAAACCACTTTTCGCACTTGTGTTAGTGTTGAAAAACCACTTTTCGCACTTGTGTTAGTTTTGAAAAAGCACTTTTCGCACTTGTGTTGGTGCAGGAAACCACTTTTGCACTTGTATTAGTGTGGAAAAACCACTTTTCGCACTTGTGTTAGTGTTGAAAAACCACTTTTCGCACTTGTGTTAGTTTTGAAAAAGCACTTTTCGCACTTGTGTTGGTGCAGGAAACCACTTTTGCACTTGTATTAGTGTGGAAAAAACACTTTTCGCACTTGTGTTATTGTTGAAAAACCACTTTTCGCACTTGTGTTAGTGTTGAAAAACCACTTTTCGCACTTGTGTTGGTACAGGAAACCCCTTTTGCACTTGTATTAGTATGGAAAAACCACTTTTCGCACTTGTGTTAGTGTTGAAAAACCACTTTTCACACTTGTGTTAGTGTTGAAAAACCACTTTTCGCACTTGTGTTGGTGCAGGAAACCACTTTTGCACTTGTATTAGTGTGGAAAAAACACTTTTTGCACTTGTGTTGGTGCAGGAAACCACTTTTGTACTTGTATTAGTGTGGAAAAAACACTTTTCGCACTTGTGTTAGTGTTGAAAAACCACTTTTCGCACTTGTGTTAGTGTTGAAAAACCACTTTTCGCACATGTGTTAGTGTTGAAAAACCACTTTTTGCACTTGTGTTGGTGCAGGAAACCACTTTTGCACATGTATTAGTGTGGAAAAAACACTTTTTGCACTTGTGATAGTGTTGAAAAAACACTTTTCGCACTTGTGTTAGTGTTGAAAAACCACTTGTCGCACTTGTGTTGGTGTTGAAAAACCACTTTTCGCACTTGTGTTAGTGTTGAAAAACCACTTTTTGCACTTGTGTTAGTGTTGAAAAACCACTTTTCGCACTTGTGTTAGTGTTGAAAAACCACTTTTCGCACTTGTGTTGGTGCAGGAAACCACTTTTGCACTTGTATTAGTGTGGAAAACCACTTTTTGCACTTGTGATAGTGTTGAAAAACCACTTTTCGCACTTGTGTTAGTGTTGAAAAACCACTTTTCGCACTTGTGTTGGGGCAGGAAACCAGTTTTGCACTTGTATTAGTGTGGAAAACCACTTTTTGCACTTGTGATAGTGTTGAAAAACCACTTTTCGCACTTGTGTTAGTGTTGAAAAACCACTTTTCGCACTTGTGTTAGTGTTGAAAAACCACTTTTCGCACTTGTGTTAGTGTTGAAAAACCACTTTTCGCACTTGTGTTAGTGTTGAAAAACCACTTTTCGCACTTGTGTTAGTGTTGAAAAACCACTTTTCACACTTGTGTAGGTGCAGGAAACCACTTTTGCACTTGTATTAGTGTGGAAAAAACACTTTTTGCACTTGTGATAGTGTTGAAAAACCACTTTTCGCACTTGTGTTAGTGTTGAAAAACCACTTTTCGCACTTGTGTTGGTGCAGGAAACCAGTTTTGCACTTGTATTAGTGTGGAAAACCACTTTTTTGCACTTGTGATAGTGTTGAAAAACCACTTTTCGCACTTGTGTTAGTGTTGAAAAACCACTTTTCGCACTTGTGTTAGTGTTGAAAAACCACTTTTTGCACTTGTGTTAGTGTTGAAAAACCACTTTTCGCACTTGTGTTAGTGTTGAAAAACCACTTTTTGCACTTGTGTTAGTGTTGAAAAACCACTTTTCGCACTTGTGTTAGTGTTGAAAAACCACTTTTCACACTTGTGTTGGTGCAGGAAACCACTTTTGCACTTGTATTAGTGTGGAAAAAACACTTGCACTTGTATTAGTATGGAAAAACCACTTTTCGCACTTGTGTTAGTGTTGAAAAACCACTTTTCGCACTTGTGTTAGTGTTGAAAAACCACTTTTCGCACTTGTGTTGGTGCAGGAAACCACTTTTGCACTTGTATTAGTGTGGAAAAAACACTTTTTGCACTTGTGATAGTGTTGAAAAACCACTTTTCGCACTTGTGTTAGTGTTGAAAAACCACTTTTTGCACTTGTGATAGTGTTGAAAAACCACTTTTCGCACTTGTGTTAGTGTTGAAAAACCACTTTTTGCACTTGTGATAGTGTTGAAAAACCACTTTTCGCACTTGTGTTAGTGTTGAAAAACCACTTTTCGCACTTGTGTTGGTGCAGGAAACCACTTTTGCACTTGTATTAGTGTGGAAAAAATACTTTTGCACTTGTATTAGTGTGGAAAAACCACCTTTCGCACTTGTGTTAGTGTTGAAAAACCACTTTTCGCACTTGTGTTAGTGTTGAAAAACCACTTTTCGCACTTGTGTTGGTGCAGGAAACCACTTTTGCACTTGTATTAGTGTTGAAAAACCACTTTTCGCACTTGTGTTGGTGCAGGAAACCACTTTTGCACTTGTATTAGTGTGGAAAAAACACTTTTTGCACTTGTGATAGTGTTGAAAAACCACTTTTCACACTTGTGTTAGTGTTGAAAAACCACTTTTCGCACTTGTGTTGGTGCAGGAAACCACTTTTGCACTTGTATTAGTGTGGAAAAAACCACTTTTCGCACTTGTGTTAGTGTTGAAAAACCACTTTTCGCACTTGTGTTAGTGTTGAAAAACCACTTTTCGCACTTGTGTTAGTGTTGAAAAACCACTTTTCGCACTTGTGTTAGTGTTGAAAAACCACTTTTCGCACTTGTGTTAGTGTTGAAAAACCACTTTTCGCACTTGTGTTAGTGTTGAAAAACCACTTTTCGCACTTGTGTTGGTGCAGGAAACCACTTTTGCACTTGCATTAGTGTGGAAAAAACACTTTTTGCACTTGTGTTAGTGTTGAAAAACCACTTTTCGCACTTGTGTTGGTGCAGGAAACCACTTTTGCACTTGTATTAGTGTGGAAAAAACACTTTTCGCACTTGTGTTAGTGTTGAAAAACCACTTTTCGCACTTGTGTTAGTGTTGAAAAACCACTTTTCGCACTTGTGTTAGTGTTGAAAAACCACTTTTCGCACTTGTGTTGGTGCAGGAAACCACTTTTGCACTGGTATTAGTGTGGAAAAAACACTTTTCGCACTTGTGTTAGTGTTGAAAAACCACTTTTCGCACTTGTGTTAGTGTTGAAAAACCACTTTTCGCACTTGTGTTGGTGCAGGAAACCACTTTTGCACTTGTATTAGTGTGGAAAAACCACTTTTCGCACTTGTGTTAGTGTGTAAAAACCACTTTTCGCACTTGTGTTAGTGCTGAAAAACCACTTTTCGCACTTTTGTTGGTGCAGGAAACCACTTTTGCACTTGTATTAGTGTGGAAAAAACACTTTTTGCACTTGTGATAGTGTTGAAAAACCACATTTCGCACTTGTTTTAGTGTTGAAAAACCACTTTTCGCACTTGTGTTGGTGCAGGAAACCACTTTTGCACTTGTATTAGTGTGGAAAATCCACTTTTTGCACTTGTGATAGTGTTGAAAAACGACTTTTTGCACTTGTGTTAGTGTTGAAAAACCACTTTTCGCACTTGTGGTGGTGCAGGAAACCACTTTTGCACTTGTATTAGTGTGGAAAAAACACTTTTTGCGCTTGTGATAGTGTTGAAAAACCACTTTTCGCACTTGTGTTAGTGTTGAAAAACCACTTTTCGCACTTGTGTTGGTGCAGGAAACCACTTTTGCACTTGTATTAATGTGGAAAAACCACTTTTCGCACTTGTGTTAGTGTTGAAAAACCACTTTTCGCACTTGTGTTAGTGTTGAAAAACCACTTTTCGCACTTGTGTTGGTGCAGGAAACCACTTTTGCAGTTGTATTAGTGTGGAAAAACCACTTTTCGCACTTGTGTTAGTGTTGAAAAACCACTTTTCACACTTGTGTTAGTGTTGAAAAACCACTTTTCGCACTTGTGTTGGTACAGGAAACCCCTTTTGCACTTGTATTAGTATGGAAAAACCACTTTTCGCACTTGTGTTAGTGTTGAAAAACCACTTTTCGCACTTGTGTTGGTACAGGAAACCCCTTTTGCACTTGTATTAGTATGGAAAAACCACTTTTCGCACTTGTGTTAGTGTTGAAAAACCACTTTTCACACTTGTGTTAGTGTTGAAAAACCACTTTTCGCACTTGTGTTAGTGTTGAAAAACCACTTTTCGCACTTGTGTTGGTGCAGGAAACCACTTTTGCACTTGTATTAGTGTGGAAAAAACACTTTTTGCACTTGTGTTAGTGTTGAAAAACCACTTTTCGCACTTGTGTTAGTGTTGAAAAACCACTTTTCGCACATGTGTTAGTGTTGAAAAACCACTTTTTGCACTTGTGTTGGTGCAGGAAACCACTTTTGCACATGTATTAGTGTGGAAAAAACACTTTTTGCACTTGTGATAGTGTTGAAAAAACACTTTTCGCACTTGTGTTAGTGTTGAAAAACCACTTGTCGCACTTGTGTTAGTGTTGAAAAACCACTTTTCGCACTTGTGTTAGTGTTGAAAAACCACTTTTTGCACTTGTGTTAGTGTTGAAAAACCACTTTTCGCACTTGTGTTAGTGTTGAAAAACCACTTTTCGCACTTGTGTTGGTGCAGGAAACCACTTTTGCACTTGTATTAGTGTGGAAAAACCACTTTTTGCACTTGTGATAGTGTTGAAAAACCACTTTTCGCATTTGTGTTAGTGTTGAAAAACCACTTTTCGCACTTGTGTTGGTGCAGGAAACCAGTTTTGCACTTGTATTAGTGTGGAAAACCACTTTTTGCACTTGTGATAGTGTTGAAAAACCACTTTTCGCACTTGTGTTAGTGTTGAAAAACCACTTTTCGCACTTGTGTTGGTGCAGGAAACCAGTTTTGCACTTGTATTAGTGTGGAAAACCACTTTTGCACTTGTATTAGTGTTGAAAAACCACTTTTCGCACTTGTGTTGGTGCAGGAAACCACTTTTGCACTTGTATTAGTGTGGAAAAAACACTTTTTGCACTTGTGATAGTGTTGAAAAACCACTTTTCGCACTTGTGTTAGTGTTGAAAAACCACTTTTCGCACTTGTGTTGGTGCAGGAAACCACTTTTGCACTTGTATTAGTGTGGAAAAACCACTTTTTGCACTTGTGATAGTGTTGAAAAACCACTTTTCGCACTTGTGTTAGTGTTGAAAAACCACTTTTCGCACTTGTGTTGGTGCAGGAAACCAGTTTTGCACTTGTATTAGTGTGGAAAACCACTTTTTGCACTTGTGATAGTGTTGAAAAACCACTTTTCGCACTTGTGTTAGTGTTGAAAAACCACTTTTCGCACTTGTGTTAGTGTTGAAAAACCACTTTTCGCACTTGTGTTAGTGTTGAAAAACAACTTTTCGCACTTGTGTTAGTGTTGAAAAACCACTTTTCGCACTTGTGTTAGTGTTGAAAAACCACTTTTCGCACTTGTGTTGGTGCAGGAAACCACTTTTGCACTTGTATTAGTGTGGAAAAAATACTTTTGCACTTGTATTAGTGTGGAAAAACCACCTTTCGCACTTGTGTTAGTGTTGAAAAACCACTTTTCGCACTTGTGTTAGTGTTGAAAAACCACTTTTCGCACTTGTGTTGGTGCAGGAAACCACTTTTGCACTTGTATTAGTGTTGAAAAACCACTTTTCGCACTTGTGTTGGTGCAGGAAACCACTTTTGCACTTGTATTAGTGTGGAAAAAACACTTTTTGCACTTGTGATAGTGTTGAAAAACCACTTTTCGCACTTGTGTTAGTGTTGAAAAACCACTTTTCGCACTTGTGTTGGTGCAGGAAACCACTTTTGCACTTGTATTAGTGTGGAAAAACCACTTTTCGCACTTGTGTTAGTGTTGAAAAACCACTTTTCGCACTTGTGTTAGTGTTGAAAAACCACTTTTCGCACTTGTGTTAGTGTTGAAAAACCACTTTTCGCACTTGTGTTAGTGTTGAAAAACCACTTTTCGCACTTGTGTTAGTGTTGAAAAACCACTTTTCGCACTTGTGTTAGTGTTGAAAAACCACTTTTCGCACTTGTGTTAGTGTTGAAAAACCACTTTTTGCACTTGTGTTAGTGCTGAAAAACCAATTTTCGCACTTGTGTTAGTGTTGAAAAACCACTTTTTGCACTTGTGTTAGTGTTGAAAAACCACTTTTCGCACTTGTGTTGGTGCAGGAAACCACTTTTGCACTTGTATTAGTGTGGAAAAACCACTTTTTGCAGTTGTGTTAGTGTCGAAAAACCACTTTTCGCACTTGTGTTAGTGTTGAAAAACCACTTTTCGCACTTGTGTTAGTGTTGAAAAACCACTTTTCGCACTTGTGTTGGTGCAGGAAACCACTTTTGCACTTGTATTAGTGTGGAAAAAACACTTTTTGCACTTGTGATATTGTTGAAAAACTACTTTTCGCAATTGTGTTAGTGTTGAAAAACCACTTTTCGCACTTGTGTTGGTGCAGGAAACCACTTTTGCACTTGTATTAGTGTGGAAAAACCACTTTTCGCACTTGTGTTAGTGTTGAAAAACCACTTTTCGCACTTGTGTTAGTTTTGAAAAAGCACTTTTCGCACTTGTGTTGGTGCAGGAAACCACTTTTGCACTTGTATTAGTGTGGAAAAACCACTTTTCGCACTTGTGTTAGTGTTGAAAAACCACTTTTCGCACTTGTGTTAGTTTTGAAAAAGCACTTTTCGCACTTGTGTTGGTGCAGGAAACCACTTTTGCACTTGTATTAGTGTGGAAAAAACACTTTTCGCACTTGTGTTATTGTTGAAAAACCACTTTTCGCACTTGTGTTAGTGTTGAAAAACCACTTTTCGCACTTGTGTTGGTACAGGAAACCCCTTTTGCACTTGTATTAGTATGGAAAAACCACTTTTTGCACTTGTGTTAGTGTTGAAAAACCACTTTTCACACTTGTGTTAGTGTTGAAAAACCACTTTTCGCACTTGTGTTGGTGCAGGAAACCACTTTTGCACTTGTATTAGTGTGGAAAAAACACTTTTTGCACTTGTGTTGGTGCAGGAAACCACTTTTGTACTTGTATTAGTGTGGAAAAAACACTTTTCGCACTTGTGTTAGTGTTGAAAAACCACTTTTCGCACTTGTGTTAGTGTTGAAAAACCACTTTTCGCACATGTGTTAGTGTTGAAAAACCACTTTTTGCACTTGTGTTGGTGCAGGAAACCACTTTTGCACATGTATTAGTGTGGAAAAAACACTTTTTGCACTTGTGATAGTGTTGAAAAAACACTTTTCGCACTTGTGTTAGTGTTGAAAAACCACTTGTCGCACTTGTGTTGGTGTTGAAAAACCACTTTTCGCACTTGTGTTAGTGTTGAAAAACCACTTTTTGCACTTGTGTTAGTGTTGAAAAACCACTTTTCGCACTTGTGTTAGTGTTGAAAAACCACTTTTCGCACTTGTGTTGGTGCAGGAAACCACTTTTGCACTTGTATTAGTGTGGAAAACCACTTTTTGCACTTGTGATAGTGTTGAAAAACCACTTTTCGCACTTGTGTTAGTGTTGAAAAACCACTTTTCGCACTTGTGTTGGGGCAGGAAACCAGTTTTGCACTTGTATTAGTGTGGAAAACCACTTTTTGCACTTGTGATAGTGTTGAAAAACCACTTTTCGCACTTGTGTTAGTGTTGAAAAACCACTTTTCGCACTTGTGTTAGTGTTGAAAAACCACTTTTCGCACTTGTGTTAGTGTTGAAAAACCACTTTTCGCACTTGTGTTAGTGTTGAAAAACCACTTTTCGCACTTGTGTTAGTGTTGAAAAACCACTTTTCACACTTGTGTAGGTGCAGGAAACCACTTTTGCACTTGTATTAGTGTGGAAAAAACACTTTTTGCACTTGTGATAGTGTTGAAAAACCACTTTTCGCACTTGTGTTAGTGTTGAAAAACCACTTTTCGCACTTGTGTTGGTGCAGGAAACCAGTTTTGCACTTGTATTAGTGTGGAAAACCACTTTTTTGCACTTGTGATAGTGTTGAAAAACCACTTTTCGCACTTGTGTTAGTGTTGAAAAACCACTTTTCGCACTTGTGTTAGTGTTGAAAAACCACTTTTTGCACTTGTGTTAGTGTTGAAAAAGCACTTTTCGCACTTGTGTTAGTGTTGAAAAACCACTTTTTGCACTTGTGTTAGTGTTGAAAAACCACTTTTCGCACTTGTGTTAGTGTTGAAAAACCACTTTTCACACTTGTGTTGGTGCAGGAAACCACTTTTGCACTTGTATTAGTGTGGAAAAAACACTTGCACTTGTATTAGTATGGAAAAACCACTTTTCGCACTTGTGTTAGTGTTGAAAAACCACTTTTCGCACTTGTGTTAGTGTTGAAAAACCACTTTTCGCACTTGTGTTGGTGCAGGAAACCACTTTTGCACTTGTATTAGTGTGGAAAAAACACTTTTTGCACTTGTGATAGTGTTGAAAAACCACTTTTCGCACTTGTGTTAGTGTTGAAAAACCACTTTTTGCACTTGTGATAGTGTTGAAAAACCACTTTTCGCACTTGTGTTAGTGTTGAAAAACCACTTTTTGCACTTGTGATAGTGTTGAAAAACCACTTTTCGCACTTGTGTTAGTGTTGAAAAACCACTTTTCGCACTTGTGTTGGTGCAGGAAACCACTTTTGCACTTGTATTAGTGTGGAAAAAATACTTTTGCACTTGTATTAGTGTGGAAAAACCACCTTTCGCACTTGTGTTAGTGTTGAAAAACCACTTTTCGCACTTGTGTTAGTGTTGAAAAACCACTTTTCGCACTTGTGTTGGTGCAGGAAACCACTTTTGCACTTGTATTAGTGTTGAAAAACCACTTTTCGCACTTGTGTTGGTGCAGGAAACCACTTTTGCACTTGTATTAGTGTGGAAAAAACACTTTTTGCACTTGTGATAGTGTTGAAAAACCACTTTTCGCACTTGTGTTAGTGTTGAAAAACCACTTTTCGCACTTGTGTTGGTGCAGGAAACCACTTTTGCACTTGTATTAGTGTGGAAAAAACCACTTTTCGCACTTGTGTTAGTGTTGAAAAACCACTTTTCGCACTTGTGTTAGTGTTGAAAAACCACTTTTCGCACTTGTGTTAGTGTTGAAAAACCACTTTTCGCACTTGTGTTAGTGTTGAAAAACCACTTTTCGCACTTGTGTTAGTGTTGAAAAACCACTTTTCGCACTTGTGTTAGTGTTGAAAAACCACTTTTCGCACTTGTGTTGGTGCAGGAAACCACTTTTGCACTTGCATTAGTGTGGAAAAAACACTTTTTGCACTTGTGTTAGTGTTGAAAAACCACTTTTCGCACTTGTGTTGGTGCAGGAAACCACTTTTGCACTTGTATTAGTGTGGAAAAAACACTTTTCGCACTTGTGTTAGTGTTGAAAAACCACTTTTCGCACTTGTGTTAGTGTTGAAAAACCACTTTTCGCACTTGTGTTGGTGCAGGAAACCACTTTTGCACTTGTATTAGTGTGGAAAAAACACTTTTCGCACTTGTGTTAGTGTTGAAAAACCACTTTTCACACTTGTGTTAGTGTTGAAAAACCACTTTTCGCACTTGTGTTGGTGCAGGAAACCACTTTTGCACTTGTATTAGTGTGGAAAAACCACTTTTCGCACTTGTGTTGGTGCAGGAAACCACTTTTGCACTTGTATTAGTGTGGAAAAAACACTTTTTGCACTTGTGATAGTGTTGAAAAACCACTTTTCGCACTTGTGTTAGTGTTGAAAAACCACTTTTCGCACTTGTGTTGGTGCAGGAAACCACTTTTGCACTTGTATTAGTGTGGAAAAACCACTTTTCGCACTTGTGTTGGTGCAGGAAACCACTTTTGCACTTGTATTAGTGTGGAAAAAACACTTTTTGCACTTGTGATAGTGTTGAAAAACCACTTTTCGCACTTGTGTTAGTGTTGAAAAACCACTTTTCGCACTTGTGTTGGTGCAGGAAACCACTTTTGCACTTGTATTAGTGTGGAAAAACCACTTTTCGCACTTGTGTTAGTGTTGAAAAACCACTTTTCGCACTTGTGTTAGTGTTGAAAAACCACTTTTCGCACTTGTGTTAGTGTTGAAAAACCACTTTTCGCACTTGTGTTAGTGTTGAAAAACCACTTTTCGCACTTGTGTTAGTGTTGAAA
Organism: Myxine glutinosa; assembly: GCF_964187855.1. Lineage (NCBI taxonomy): Eukaryota > Metazoa > Chordata > Myxini > Myxiniformes > Myxinidae > Myxine > Myxine glutinosa. The sequence continues at coordinate 80,140 of NW_027616651.1, read as the reverse complement.
AACCACTTTTCGCACTTGTGTTTGTGCAGGAAACCACTTTTGCACTTGTATTAGTGTTGAAAAACCACTTTTCGCACTTGTGTTGGTGCAGGAAACCACTTTTGCACTTGTATTAGTGTGGAAAAAACACTTTTTGCACTTGTGATAGTCTTGAAAAACCACTTTTCGCACTTGTGTTAGTGTTGAAAAACCACTTTTCGCACTTGTGTTGGTGCAGGAAACCACTTTTGCACTTGTATTAGTGTGGAAAAACCACTTTTCGCACTTGTGTTAGTGTTGAAAAACCACTTTTCGCACTTGTGTTAGTGTTGAAAAACCACTTTTCGCACTTGTGTTAGTGTTGAAAAACCACTTTTCGCACTTGTGTTAGTGTTGAAAAACCACTTTTCGCACTTGTGTTAGTGTTGAAAAACCACTTTTCGCACTTGTGTTAGTGTTGAAAAACCACTTTTCGCACTTGTGTTGGTGCAGGAAACCACTTTTGCACTTGCATTAGTGTGGAAAAAACACTTTTTGCACTTGTGTTAGTGTTGAAAAACCACTTTTCGCACTTGTGTTGGTGCAGGAAACCACTTTTGCACTTGTATTAGTGTGGAAAAAACACTTTTCGCACTTGTGTTAGTGTTGAAAAACCACTTTTTGCACTTGTGTTAGTGTTGAAAAACCACTTTTCGCACTTGTGTTGGTGCAGGAAACCACTTTTCGCACTTGTGTTGGTGCAGGAAACCACTTTTGCACTTGTATTAGTGTGGAAAAAACACTTTTCGCACTTGTGTTAGTGTTGAAAAACCACTTTTCACACTTGTGTTAGTGTTGAAAAACCACTTTTCGCACTTGTGTTGGTGCAGGAAACCACTTTTGCACTTGTATTAGTGTGGAAAAACCACTTTTCACACTTGTGTTTGTGTGGAAAAACCACTTTTTGCACTTGTGTTAGTGTTGAAAAACCACTTTTCGCACTTTTGTTGGTGCAGGAAACCACTTTTGCACTTGTATTAGTGTGGAAAAAACACTTTTTGCACTTGTGATAGTGTTGAAAAACCACATTTCGCACTTGTTTTAGTGTTGAAAAACCACTTTTCGCACTTGTGTTGGTGCAGGAAACCACTTTTGCACTTGCATTAGTGTGGAAAAAACACTTTTTGCACTTGTGTTAGTGTTGAAAAACCACTTTTCGCACTTGTGTTGGTGCAGGAAACCACTTTTGCACTTGTATTAGTGTGGAAAAAACACTTTTCGCACTTGTGTTAGTGTTGAAAAACCACTTTTCGCACTTGTGTTAGTGTTGAAAAACCACTTTTCGCACTTGTGTTGGTGCAGGAAACCACTTTTGCACTTGTATTAGTGTGGAAAAAACACTTTTCGCACTTGTGTTAGTGTTGAAAAACCACTTTTCACACTTGTGTTAGTGTTGAAAAACCACTTTTCGCACTTGTGTTGGTGCAGGAAACCACTTTTGCACTTGTATTAGTGTGGAAAAACCACTTTTCGCACTTGTGTTAGTGTGGAAAAACCACTTTTCGCACTTGTGTTAGTGTTGAAAAACCACTTTTCGCACTTTTGTTGGTGCAGGAAACCACTTTTGCACTTGTATTAGTGTGGAAAAAACACTTTTTGCACTTGTGATAGTGTTGAAAAACCACATTTCGCACTTGTTTTAGTGTTGAAAAACCACTTTTCGCACTTGTGTTGGTGCAGGAAACCACTTTTGCACTTGTATTAGTGTGGAAAATCCACTTTTTGCACTTGTGATAGTGTTGAAAAACGACTTTTCGCACTTGTGGTGGTGCAGGAAACCACTTTTGCACTTGTATTAGTGTGGAAAAAACACTTTTTGCGCTTGTGATAGTGTCGAAAAACCACTTTTCGCACTTGTGTTAGTGTTGAAAAACCACTTTTCGCAGTTGTGGTGGTGCAGGAAACCACTTTTGCACTTGTATTAGTGTGGAAAAAACACTTTTTGCGCTTGTGATAGTGTTGAAAAACCACTTTTCGCACTTGTGTTAGTGTTGAAAAACCACTTTTCGCACTTGTGTTAGTGTTGAAAAACCACTTTTCGCACTTGTGTTAGTGTTGAAAAACCACTTTTCGCACTTGTGTTAGTGTTGAAAAACCACTTTTCGCACTTGTGTTAGTGTTGAAAAACCACTTTTCGCACTTGTGTTAGTGTTGAAAAACCACTTTTTGCACTTGTGTTAGTGCTGAAAAACCAATTTTCGCACTTGTGTTAGTGTTGAAAAACCACTTTTTGCACTTGTGTTAGTGTTGAAAAACCACTTTTCGCACTTGTGTTGGTGCAGGAAACCACTTTTGCACTTGTATTAGTGTGGAAAAACCACTTTTTGCAGTTGTGTTAGTGTCGAAAAACCACTTTTCGCACTTGTGTTAGTGTTGAAAAACCACTTTTCGCACTTGTGTTAGTGTTGAAAAACCACTTTTCGCACTTGTGTTGGTGCAGGAAACCACTTTTGCACTTGTATTAGTGTGGAAAAAACACTTTTTGCACTTGTGATATTGTTGAAAAACTACTTTTCGCAATTGTGTTAGTGTTGAAAAACCACTTTTCGCACTTGTGTTGGTGCAGGAAACCACTTTTGCACTTGTATTAGTGTGGAAAAACCACTTGTCGCACTTGTGTTAGTGTTGAAAAACCACTTTTCGCACTTGTGTTAGTTTTGAAAAAGCACTTTTCGCACTTGTGTTGGTGCAGGAAACCACTTTTGCACTTGTATTAGTGTGGAAAAACCACTTTTCGCACTTGTGTTAGTGTTGAAAAACCACTTTTCGCACTTGTGTTAGTTTTGAAAAAGCACTTTTCGCACTTGTGTTGGTGCAGGAAACCACTTTTGCACTTGTATTAGTGTGGAAAAAACACTTTTCGCACTTGTGTTATTGTTGAAAAACCACTTTTCGCACTTGTGTTAGTGTTGAAAAACCACTTTTCGCACTTGTGTTGGTACAGGAAACCCCTTTTGCACTTGTATTAGTATGGAAAAACCACTTTTCGCACTTGTGTTAGTGTTGAAAAACCACTTTTCACACTTGTGTTAGTGTTGAAAAACCACTTTTCGCACTTGTGTTGGTGCAGGAAACCACTTTTGCACTTGTATTAGTGTGGAAAAAACACTTTTTGCACTTGTGTTGGTGCAGGAAACCACTTTTGTACTTGTATTAGTGTGGAAAAAACACTTTTCGCACTTGTGTTAGTGTTGAAAAACCACTTTTCACACTTGTGTTAGTGTTGAAAAACCACTTTTCGCACTTGTGTTGGTGCAGGAAACCACTTTTGCACTTGTATTAGTGTGGAAAAACCACTTTTCGCACTTGTGTTAGTGTGGAAAAACCACTTTTCGCACTTGTGTTAGTGTTGAAAAACCACTTTTCGCACTTTTGTTGGTGCAGGAAACCACTTTTGCACTTGTATTAGTGTGGAAAAAACACTTTTTGCACTTGTGATAGTGTTGAAAAACCACATTTCGCACTTGTTTTAGTGTTGAAAAACCACTTTTCGCACTTGTGTTGGTGCAGGAAACCACTTTTGCACTTGTATTAGTGTGGAAAATCCACTTTTTGCACTTGTGATAGTGTTGAAAAACGACTTTTCGCACTTGTGGTGGTGCAGGAAACCACTTTTGCACTTGTATTAGTGTGGAAAAAACACTTTTTGCGCTTGTGATAGTGTCGAAAAACCACTTTTCGCACTTGTGTTAGTGTTGAAAAACCACTTTTCGCACTTGTGGTGGTGCAGGAAACCACTTTTGCACTTGTATTAGTGTGGAAAAAACACTTTTTGTGCTTGTGATAGTGTTGAAAAACCACTTTTCGCACTTGTGTTAGTGTTGAAAAACCACTTTTCGCACTTGTGTTAGTGTTGAAAAACCACTTTTCGCACTTGTGTTAGTGTTGAAAAACCACTTTTCGCACTTGTGTTAGTGTTGAAAAACCACTTTTCGCACTTGTGTTAGTGTTGAAAAACCACTTTTCGCACTTGTGTTAGTGTTGAAAAACCACTTTTTGCACTTGTGTTAGTGCTGAAAAACCAATTTTCGCACTTGTGTTAGTGTTGAAAAACCACTTTTTGCACTTGTGTTAGTGTTGAAAAACCACTTTTCGCACTTGTGTTGGTGCAGGAAACCACTTTTGCACTTGTATTAGTGTGGAAAAACCACTTTTTGCAGTTGTGTTAGTGTCGAAAAACCACTTTTCGCACTTGTGTTAGTGTTGAAAAACCACTTTTCGCACTTGTGTTAGTGTTGAAAAACCACTTTTCGCACTTGTGTTGGTGCAGGAAACCACTTTTGCACTTGTATTAGTGTGGAAAAAACACTTTTTGCACTTGTGATATTGTTGAAAAACTACTTTTCGCAATTGTGTTAGTGTTGAAAAACCACTTTTCGCACTTGTGTTGGTGCAGGAAACCACTTTTGCACTTGTATTAGTGTGGAAAAACCACTTTTCGCACTTGTGTTAGTGTTGAAAAACCACTTTTCGCACTTGTGTTAGTTTTGAAAAAGCACTTTTCGCACTTGTGTTGGTGCAGGAAACCACTTTTGCACTTGTATTAGTGTGGAAAAACCACTTTTCGCACTTGTGTTAGTGTTGAAAAACCACTTTTCGCACTTGTGTTAGTTTTGAAAAAGCACTTTTCGCACTTGTGTTGGTGCAGGAAACCACTTTTGCACTTGTATTAGTGTGGAAAAAACACTTTTCGCACTTGTGTTATTGTTGAAAAACCACTTTTCGCACTTGTGTTAGTGTTGAAAAACCACTTTTCGCACTTGTGTTGGTACAGGAAACCCCTTTTGCACTTGTATTAGTATGGAAAAACCACTTTTCGCACTTGTGTTAGTGTTGAAAAACCACTTTTCACACTTGTGTTAGTGTTGAAAAACCACTTTTCGCACTTGTGTTGGTGCAGGAAACCACTTTTGCACTTGTATTAGTGTGGAAAAAACACTTTTTGCACTTGTGATAGTGTTGAAAAACCACTTTTTGCACTTGTGTTGGTGCAGGAAACCACTTTTGCACATGTATTAGTGTGGAAAAAACACTTTTTGCACTTGTGATAGTGTTGAAAAAACACTTTTCGCACTTGTGTTAGTGTTGAAAAACCACTTGTCGCACTTGTGTTGGTGTTGAAAAACCACTTTTCGCACTTGTGTTAGTGTTGAAAAACCACTTTTTGCACTTGTGTTAGTGTTGAAAAACCACTTTTCGCACTTGTGTTAGTGTTGAAAAACCACTTTTCGCACTTGTGTTGGTGCAGGAAACCACTTTTGCACTTGTATTAGTGTGGAAAACCACTTTTTGCACTTGTGATAGTGTTGAAAAACCACTTTTCGCACTTGTGTTAGTGTTGAAAAACCACTTTTCGCACTTGTGTTGGGGCAGGAAACCAGTTTTGCACTTGTATTAGTGTGGAAAACCACTTTTTGCACTTGTGATAGTGTTGAAAAACCACTTTTCGCACTTGTGTTAGTGTTGAAAAACCACTTTTCGCACTTGTGTTAGTGTTGAAAAACCACTTTTCGCACTTGTGTTAGTGTTGAAAAACCACTTTTCGCACTTGTGTTAGTGTTGAAAAACCACTTTTCGCACTTGTGTTAGTGTTGAAAAACCACTTTTCACACTTGTGTTGGTGCAGGAAACCACTTTTGCACTTGTATTAGTGTGGAAAAAACACTTGCACTTGTATTAGTATGGAAAAACCACTTTTCGCACTTGTGTTAGTGTTGAAAAACCACTTTTCGCACTTGTGTTAGTGTTGAAAAACCACTTTTCGCACTTGTGTTGGTGCAGGAAACCACTTTTGCACTTGTATTAGTGTGGAAAAAACACTTTTTGCACTTGTGATAGTGTTGAAAAACCACTTTTCGCACTTGTGTTAGTGTTGAAAAACCACTTTTTGCACTTGTGATAGTGTTGAAAAACCACTTTTCGCACTTGTGTTAGTGTTGAAAAACCACTTTTTGCACTTGTGATAGTGTTGAAAAACCACTTTTCGCACTTGTGTTACTGTTGAAAAACCACTTTTCGCACTTGTGTTGGTGCAGGAAACCACTTTTGCACTTGTATTAGTGTGGAAAAAATACTTTTGCACTTGTATTAGTGTGGAAAAACCACCTTTCGCACTTGTGTTAGTGTTGAAAAACCACTTTTCGCACTTGTGTTAGTGTTGAAAAACCACTTTTCGCACTTGTGTTGGTGCAGGAAACCACTTTTGCACTTGTATTAGTGTTGAAAAACCACTTTTCGCACTTGTGTTGGTGCAGGAAACCACTTTTGCACTTGTATTAGTGTGGAAAAAACACTTTTTGCACTTGTGATAGTGTTGAAAAACCACTTTTCGCACTTGTGTTAGTGTTGAAAAACCACTTTTCGCACTTGTGTTGGTGCAGGAAACCACTTTTGCACTTGTATTAGTGTGGAAAAAACCACTTTTCGCACTTGTGTTAGTGTTGAAAAACCACTTTTCGCACTTGTGTTAGTGTTGAAAAACCACTTTTCGCACTTGTGTTAGTGTTGAAAAACCACTTTTCGCACTTGTGTTAGTGTTGAAAAACCACTTTTCGCACTTGTGTTAGTGTTGAAAAACCACTTTTCGCACTTGTGTTAGTGTTGAAAAACCACTTTTCGCACTTGTGTTGGTGCAGGAAACCACTTTTGCACTTGCATTAGTGTGGAAAAAACACTTTTTGCACTTGTGTTAGTGTTGAAAAACCACTTTTCGCACTTGTGTTGGTGCAGGAAACCACTTTTGCACTTGTATTAGTGTGGAAAAAACACTTTTCGCACTTGTGTTAGTGTTGAAAAACCACTTTTCGCACTTGTGTTAGTGTTGAAAAACCACTTTTCGCACTTGTGTTGGTGCAGGAAACCACTTTTGCACTTGTATTAGTGTGGAAAAAACACTTTTCGCACTTGTGTTAGTGTTGAAAAACCACTTTTCACACTTGTGTTAGTGTTGAAAAACCACTTTTCGCACTTGTGTTGGTGCAGGAAACCACTTTTGCACTTGTATTAGTGTGGAAAAACCACTTTTCGCACTTGTGTTGGTGCAGGAAACCACTTTTGCACTTGTATTAGTGTGGAAAAAACACTTTTTGCACTTGTGATAGTGTTGAAAAACCACTTTTCGCACTTGTGTTAGTGTTGAAAAACCACTTTTCGCACTTGTGTTGGTGCAGGAAACCACTTTTGCACTTGTATTAGTGTGGAAAAACCACTTTTCGCACTTGTGTTGGTGCAGGAAACCACTTTTGCACTTGTATTAGTGTGGAAAAAACACTTTTTGCACTTGTGATAGTGTTGAAAAACCACTTTTCGCACTTGTGTTAGTGTTGAAAAACCACTTTTCGCACTTGTGTTGGTGCAGGAAACCACTTTTGCACTTGTATTAGTGTGGAAAAACCACTTTTCGCACTTGTGTTAGTGTTGAAAAACCACTTTTCGCACTTGTGTTAGTGTTGAAAAACCACTTTTCGCACTTGTGTTAGTGTTGAAAAACCACTTTTCGCACTTGTGTTAGTGTTGAAAAACCACTTTTCGCACTTGTGTTAGTGTTGAAAAACCACTTTTCGCACTTGTGTTGGTGCAGGAAACCACTTTTGCACTTGTATTAGTGTTGAAAAACCACTTTTCGCACTTGTGTTGGTGCAGGAAACCACTTTTGCACTTGTATTAGTGTGGAAAAAACACTTTTTGCACTTGTGATAGTGTTGAAAAACCACTTTTCGCACTTGTGTTAGTGTTGAAAAACCACTTTTCGCACTTGTGTTGGTGCAGGAAACCACTTTTGCACTTGTATTAGTGTGGAAAAACCACTTTTCGCACTTGTGTTAGTGTTGAAAAACCACTTTTCGCACTTGTGTTAGTGTTGAAAAACCACTTTTCGCACTTGTGTTAGTGTTGAAAAACCACTTTTCGCACTTGTGTTAGTGTTGAAAAACCACTTTTCGCACTTGTGTTAGTGTTGAAAAACCACTTTTCGCACTTGTGTTAGTGTTGAAAAACCACTTTTCGCACTTGTGTTGGTGCAGGAAACCACTTTTGCACTTGCATTAGTGTGGAAAAAACACTTTTTGCACTTGTGTTAGTGTTGAAAAACCACTTTTCGCACTTGTGTTAGTGTTGAAAAACCACTTTTCGCACTTTTGTTGGTGCAGGAAACCACTTTTGCACTTGTATTAGTGTGGAAAAAACACTTTTTGCACTTGTGATAGTGTTGAAAAACCACATTTCGCACTTGTTTTAGTGTTGAAAAACCACTTTTCGCACTTGTGTTGGTGCAGGAAACCACTTTTGCACTTGTATTAGTGTGGAAAATCCACTTTTTGCACTTGTGATAGTGTTGAAAAACGACTTTTCGCACTTGTGGTGGTGCAGGAAACCACTTTTGCACTTGTATTAGTGTGGAAAAAACACTTTTTGCGCTTGTGATAGTGTCGAAAAACCACTTTTCGCACTTGTGTTAGTGTTGAAAAACCACTTTTCGCAGTTGTGGTGGTGCAGGAAACCACTTTTGCACTTGTATTAGTGTGGAAAAAACACTTTTTGCGCTTGTGATAGTGTTGAAAAACCACTTTTCGCACTTGTGTTAGTGTTGAAAAACCACTTTTCGCACTTGTGTTAGTGTTGAAAAACCACTTTTCGCACTTGTGTTATAATAATAATAATAATTCATTTATTTTGTATAGCGCTTTTCCAGAAGCCCAAAGGCGCTTTGACAGAGTGGAAAACATAATGCATAACAATACATGAAAACAACAATTGCAAAAAGACAAGAATCAAGAAAACAAACAGCAGCGATATACGGCATATATATAAGACAAGAATCAAAAAGACAAGACAAGAATCAATAGGGAAATATTTAAAGCAAAAGGAGGGAGAAGGAGAAGAGATAGTCAGGGGTTAAATGCTGTGGGTTGAATGTTGAATGCAGCGTTGAACAGGTGGGTCTTTAGTGATGTTTTGAATGTGGTGAGTGAGGAGGAGTCTCTGATGGTGTGAGGTAGTGAGTTCCAGAGGGTGGGAGCAGCGATGGAGAAGGCCCTGTCCCCCCAGGATCTGAATTTGGTCCGGATGGAGGGGGTCAGGAGGTTGGTACCAGCAGAGCGGAGGTTGCGGGTGGGAGTGTGTCTGGAGAGGAGGTCAGCCAGGTAGGATGGGGCCAGGTTATGGAGGGCTTTGTATGTCAAGAGGAGGATTTTGTACTGGATTCTCTGGGGGATGGGGAGCCAGTGAAGCTTGTAAAGGACGGGGGTGATGTGGTCACGGGTCCGGGAATGAGTGAGTAGACGGGCAGCGGAGTTCTGAATGTATTGGAGTTTATTGGTGATTTTTGAGGGTGAACCATAGAGGAGGCTATTGCAGTAGTCCAGACGGGAGGTGATGAAGGCGTGGATGAGGGTTTCTGCAGCCGTGGAGGAGAGGGATGAGCGGAGACGGGCAATGTTTTTCAGGTGAAAGAAGGCTGACTTTGTGATCTGTTTAGTGTATTTGTCGAAGGAAAGGGTTTGGTCAAAGATGACGCCAAGATTCCGGATGTGAGGGGAGGTGGATACTGGGATACCGTCGATGTTGAGGGCAAAGTTATGGGTGGATTTTGTGAGCGTTTTTGGGCCAATGATGATTATTTCAGATTTATCACAGTTAAGCTTGAGGAAGTTGATTTGAAGCCAGGATTTTATTTCAGTGATGCAGTTTGTCAGGATAGAGTGGGTGTCGGTGGAGACGGACTTGGTGGAGATGAAAAGCTGGATGTCATCGGCGAAGCAGTGGAATTGGAGACCATGACGGCGGATTAAGTGACCGAGCGGGGACAGGTAAAGGATGAAGAGGAGGGGGCCAAGAACTGAACCTTGGGGGACACCTTGGGGGAGGGGAGCAGTGGGGGATTTGCAGTTATTGATGGAGATGAACTGGCATCTGTCAGAGAGGTATGATTTAATCCAAGAGAGGGCAGTGCCGGTGACGTTAAAGGTGGATTCAAGTCGGGTGAGGAGGATAGTGTGATCGATGGTGTCAAAGGCAGCGCTGAGGTCGAGGAGGACGAGAATGTTGAGGTTGCCAGCGTCAGAGGAGAGGAGAAGGTCGTTGGTGATTTTGAGGAGAGCAGTTTCAGTACTGTGGTTGGAGCGGAATCCGGATTGGAATGTTTCATACAAGTTATTGGCAGAGAGATGATGTTTGAGTTGAGTGGCTACAGCGCGTTCCAAAACTTTTGACAGAAAGGGTAGGTTGGAGATGGGTCTGAAGTTGTTTAGGGTGTCAGGGTTTAGACCAGGTTTTTTTAGAATGGGGGTAACAGCAGCAATTTTGAGGGAAGGTGGGACGATGCCTGTAGACAGGGAGGAGTTTATTGTTGCAATGATAAGTGGAGAGAGAGCAGGGAGGGAGGCTTTGACAAAGCTGGAGGGGATGGGGTCAAGAGTGCAGGTGGCAGTTTTCATTCCTATGAGGAGTTCAGAGAGGTCAGTAGGAGAGATTGGGGAGAACCGAGACAGGGGATGGCAGGACAAGGGGGGGCAGGTGGTTGGAGGGGGAGCGGGTGCGGCGGTGGTCAAGCTGTTGTAGATGTTGTCAATTTTGCGTTGGAAGAAAGAGAGGAAGGAGATGCAGTTGTCTACTGTGAATGACTGGGTGGTGGTGTTCAGGGGGCGGAGGAGTTTGTTTATTGTCGAGAAGAGTGCTTTTGGGTTTCCGGAGCCAGAGTGGATAATTTGAGAGTAGTAGGCAGAGCGGGCGCGGGAGAGGGCATCTTTGTAGTGTTGTATGTGGTCCTTGTAGGCTTGGGAGTGAACTGTGAGACCCGTTTTATTGCGGAGTCTTTCAAGTTGGCGAGCACGAGTTTTCATCAGGTGGAGTTCAGGGGTAAACCAGGGAGCAGAATGGGTGAAAGAAACTGTTTTGGTTTTTACAGGCGCAAGCTGGTCAAGGCAGGAGGAGAGAGTGTGGTTGTAGTAGTCAGTGAGGTCGGAAGGGGTGTGGAGGTCAATGAAGGGAGAAGTGGACATTTTTTCAGAGAGGGTGGATGAGAATGAGGTAGGTGAAAGAGCGTTTAGCTTACGGAAGTTGATTGTGCGATAATGCCTTGGTGTTGGGGCGGGGATGTTGATGGTCAGAGTGATGGCTAAGTGGTCAGAGAGGGTGAGGTCGGAGCCATAGAGATGGTGCAAATTTAATCCAGTGGAGCAGACAAGGTCCAAAATGTGACCACGGATATGGGTAGGAAAGTCGACATGTTGAGTGAGGTTAAAGCAGGTGAGTAAATCAGTGAAGTCAGTGGTTATTGTGGAGTCAGTGGAGTCCATGTGGATATTGAAATCACCAAGGAGGAGGATTGAGGGGGAGAGGGAACATAGCTGGGTCAGAAAGTAGGAGAAGTCAGACAGGAATGATGGGTGTGGTTTGGGAGGGCGGTAGACGACAGCCATGACTGACTGCGTGTGACCAGAGAGTTTTAAAGCCAGGTGTTCAAATGATGGAGCAGATGAGATGGAGATGAGGTTGGTCTTGATGTCTTGACGGTGGATAACGGCAATTCCACCACCTCGGCCCTCCGAGCGTGGTTTATTGACGTAGGAATATCCATTGGGTGTGGTGAGGTTGAGTGTGTAGTAGTCCAGAGGTTGTTGCCAGGTTTCGGTGAGACAGAGAAAGTCCAGTTTGTTATCCAGGATGTATTCGTTCAGGATGAGGCATTTATTGTTGAGGGACCGGGTGTTGAACAGGGTGAGCTTGATGTTGTTTTGAACAGCAGGGATGAATTCAGGTGATTTAGCCAGGGTTCGTAGGCAAGAGGTGCGATCGTGTGGGTTGCTGTGACCAGGTGCGCTGGGACGAAGAGTGAGAGTGCGCTGAGCCGACCAGAGGACGGGGATGGAGTGACCTGATTGCAAATAAACAAACTTGCGACCGGAGCCACGGTGAATGTACCTGGGTCGTCGGAGGAGTCCATTTGATTTGATGGCAGAGATGCATGATGGGGTGGAGCGGGTATTGAGCAGAAGAAGCCTTGCGGCGGAGTACTTCAGAGCCATGCCAGGCAGGAGCGAAGGGACGAGTACGAGGCCAAGGTCGAGGAGGCAAAGCGGCAAACGCAGCGGCAAACGCAGCGTTGAAAGTTGAAGTGTGTTAGCGTTGTGTTAGTGTTGAAAAACCACTTTTCGCACTTGTGTTAGTGTTGAAAAACCACTTTTCGCACTTGTGTTAGTGTTGAAAAACCACTTTTCGCACTTGTGTTAGTGTTGAAAAACCACTTTTTGCACTTGTGTTAGTGCTGAAAAACCAATTTTCGCACTTGTGTTAGTGTTGAAAAACCACTTTTTGCACTTGTGTTAGTGTTGAAAAACCACTTTTCGCACTTGTGTTGGTGCAGGAAACCACTTTTGCACTTGTATTAGTGTGGAAAAACCACTTTTTGCAGTTGTGTTAGTGTCGAAAAACCACTTTTCGCACTTGTGTTAGTGTTGAAAAACCACTTTTCGCACTTGTGTTAGTGTTGAAAAACCACTTTTCGCACTTGTGTTGGTGCAGGAAACCACTTTTGCACTTGTATTAGTGTGGAAAAAACACTTTTTGCACTTGTGATATTGTTGAAAAACTACTTTTCGCAATTGTGTTAGTGTTGAAAAACCACTTTTCGCACTTGTGTTGGTGCAGGAAACCACTTTTGCACTTGTATTAGTGTGGAAAAACCACTTTTCACACTTGTGTTAGTGTTGAAAAACCACTTTTCGCACTTGTGTTAGTTTTGAAAAAGCACTTTTCGCACTTGTGTTGGTGCAGGAAACCACTTTTGCACTTGTATTAGTGTGGAAAAACCACTTTTCGCACTTGTGTTAGTGTTGAAAAACCACTTTTCGCACTTGTGTTAGTTTTGAAAAAGCACTTTTCGCACTTGTGTTGGTGCAGGAAACCACTTTTGCACTTGTATTAGTGTGGAAAAAACACTTTTCGCACTTGTGTTATTGTTGAAAAACCACTTTTCGCACTTGTGTTAGTGTTGAAAAACCACTTTTCGCACTTGTGTTGGTACAGGAAACCCCTTTTGCACTTGTATTAGTATGGAAAAACCACTTTTCGCACTTGTGTTAGTGTTGAAAAACCACTTTTCACACTTGTGTTAGTGTTGAAAAACCACTTTTCGCACTTGTGTTGGTGCAGGAAACCACTTTTGCACTTGTATTAGTGTGGAAAAAACACTTTTTGCACTTGTGTTGGTGCAGGAAACCACTTTTGTACTTGTATTAGTGTGGAAAAAACACTTTTCGCACTTGTGTTAGTGTTGAAAAACCACTTTTCACACTTGTGTTAGTGTTGAAAAACCACTTTTCGCACTTGTGTTGGTGCAGGAAACCACTTTTGCACTTGTATTAGTGTGGAAAAACCACTTTTCGCACTTGTGTTAGTGTGGAAAAACCACTTTTCGCACTTGTGTTAGTGTTGAAAAACCACTTTTCGCACTTTTGTTGGTGCAGGAAACCACTTTTGCACTTGTATTAGTGTGGAAAAAACACTTTTTGCACTTGTGATAGTGTTGAAAAACCACATTTCGCACTTGTTTTAGTGTTGAAAAACCACTTTTCGCACTTGTGTTGGTGCAGGAAACCACTTTTGCACTTGTATTAGTGTGGAAAATCCACTTTTTGCACTTGTGATAGTGTTGAAAAACGACTTTTCGCACTTGTGGTGGTGCAGGAAACCACTTTTGCACTTGTATTAGTGTGGAAAAAACACTTTTTGCGCTTGTGATAGTGTCGAAAAACCACTTTTCGCACTTGTGTTAGTGTTGAAAAACCACTTTTCGCACTTGTGGTGGTGCAGGAAACCACTTTTGCACTTGTATTAGTGTGGAAAAAACACTTTTTGCGCTTGTGATAGTGTTGAAAAACCACTTTTCGCACTTGTGTTAGTGTTGAAAAACCACTTTTCGCACTTGTGTTAGTGTTGAAAAACCACTTTTCGCACTTGTGTTAGTGTTGAAAAACCACTTTTCGCACTTGTGTTAGTGTTGAAAAACCACTTTTCGCACTTGTGTTAGTGTTGAAAAACCACTTTTCGCACTTGTGTTAGTGTTGAAAAACCACTTTTTGCACTTGTGTTAGTGCTGAAAAACCAATTTTCGCACTTGTGTTAGTGTTGAAAAACCACTTTTTGCACTTGTGTTAGTGTTGAAAAACCACTTTTCGCACTTGTGTTGGTGCAGGAAACCACTTTTGCACTTGTATTAGTGTGGAAAAACCACTTTTTGCAGTTGTGTTAGTGTCGAAAAACCACTTTTCGCACTTGTGTTAGTGTTGAAAAACCACTTTTCGCACTTGTGTTAGTGTTGAAAAACCACTTTTCGCACTTGTGTTGGTGCAGGAAACCACTTTTGCACTTGTATTAGTGTGGAAAAAACACTTTTTGCACTTGTGATATTGTTGAAAAACTACTTTTCGCAATTGTGTTAGTGTTGAAAAACCACTTTTCGCACTTGTGTTGGTGCAGGAAACCACTTTTGCACTTGTATTAGTGTGGAAAAACCACTTTTCGCACTTGTGTTAGTGTTGAAAAACCACTTTTCGCACTTGTGTTAGTTTTGAAAAAGCACTTTTCGCACTTGTGTTGGTGCAGGAAACCACTTTTGCACTTGTATTAGTGTGGAAAAACCACTTTTCGCACTTGTGTTAGTGTTGAAAAACCACTTTTCGCACTTGTGTTAGTTTTGAAAAAGCACTTTTCGCACTTGTGTTGGTGCAGGAAACCACTTTTGCACTTGTATTAGTGTGGAAAAAACACTTTTCGCACTTGTGTTATTGTTGAAAAACCACTTTTCGCACTTGTGTTAGTGTTGAAAAACCACTTTTCGCACTTGTGTTGGTACAGGAAACCCCTTTTGCACTTGTATTAGTATGGAAAAACCACTTTTCGCACTTGTGTTAGTGTTGAAAAACCACTTTTCACACTTGTGTTAGTGTTGAAAAACCACTTTTCGCACTTGTGTTGGTGCAGGAAACCACTTTTGCACTTGTATTAGTGTGGAAAAAACACTTTTTGCACTTGTGTTGGTGCAGGAAACCACTTTTGTACTTGTATTAGTGTGGAAAAAACACTTTTCGCACTTGTGTTAGTGTTGAAAAACCACTTTTCGCACTTGTGTTAGTGTTGAAAAACCACTTTTCGCACATGTGTTAGTGTTGAAAAACCACTTTTTGCACTTGTGTTGGTGCAGGAAACCACTTTTGCACATGTATTAGTGTGGAAAAAACACTTTTTGCACTTGTGATAGTGTTGAAAAAACACTTTTCGCACTTGTGTTAGTGTTGAAAAACCACTTGTCGCACTTGTGTTGGTGTTGAAAAACCACTTTTCGCACTTGTGTTAGTGTTGAAAAACCACTTTTTGCACTTGTGTTAGTGTTGAAAAACCACTTTTCGCACTTGTGTTAGTGTTGAAAAACCACTTTTCGCACTTGTGTTGGTGCAGGAAACCACTTTTGCACTTGTATTAGTGTGGAAAACCACTTTTTGCACTTGTGATAGTGTTGAAAAACCACTTTTCGCACTTGTGTTAGTGTTGAAAAACCACTTTTCGCACTTGTGTTGGGGCAGGAAACCAGTTTTGCACTTGTATTAGTGTGGAAAACCACTTTTTGCACTTGTGATAGTGTTGAAAAACCACTTTTCGCACTTGTGTTAGTGTTGAAAAACCACTTTTCGCACTTGTGTTAGTGTTGAAAAACCACTTTTCGCACTTGTGTTAGTGTTGAAAAACCACTTTTCGCACTTGTGTTAGTGTTGAAAAACCACTTTTCGCACTTGTGTTAGTGTTGAAAAACCACTTTTCACACTTGTGTTGGTGCAGGAAACCACTTTTGCACTTGTATTAGTGTGGAAAAAACACTTGCACTTGTATTAGTATGGAAAAACCACTTTTCGCACTTGTGTTAGTGTTGAAAAACCACTTTTCGCACTTGTGTTAGTGTTGAAAAACCACTTTTCGCACTTGTGTTGGTGCAGGAAACCACTTTTGCACTTGTATTAGTGTGGAAAAAACACTTTTTGCACTTGTGATAGTGTTGAAAAACCACTTTTCGCACTTGTGTTAGTGTTGAAAAACCACTTTTTGCACTTGTGATAGTGTTGAAAAACCACTTTTCGCACTTGTGTTAGTGTTGAAAAACCACTTTTTGCACTTGTGATAGTGTTGAAAAACCACTTTTCGCACTTGTGTTACTGTTGAAAAACCACTTTTCGCACTTGTGTTGGTGCAGGAAACCACTTTTGCACTTGTATTAGTGTGGAAAAAATACTTTTGCACTTGTATTAGTGTGGAAAAACCACCTTTCGCACTTGTGTTAGTGTTGAAAAACCACTTTTCGCACTTGTGTTAGTGTTGAAAAACCACTTTTCGCACTTGTGTTGGTGCAGGAAACCACTTTTGCACTTGTATTAGTGTTGAAAAACCACTTTTCGCACTTGTGTTGGTGCAGGAAACCACTTTTGCACTTGTATTAGTGTGGAAAAAACACTTTTTGCACTTGTGATAGTGTTGAAAAACCACTTTTCGCACTTGTGTTAGTGTTGAAAAACCACTTTTCGCACTTGTGTTGGTGCAGGAAACCACTTTTGCACTTGTATTAGTGTGGAAAAAACCACTTTTCGCACTTGTGTTAGTGTTGAAAAACCACTTTTCGCACTTGTGTTAGTGTTGAAAAACCACTTTTCGCACTTGTGTTAGTGTTGAAAAACCACTTTTCGCACTTGTGTTAGTGTTGAAAAACCACTTTTCGCACTTGTGTTAGTGTTGAAAAACCACTTTTCGCACTTGTGTTAGTGTTGAAAAACCACTTTTCGCACTTGTGTTGGTGCAGGAAACCACTTTTGCACTTGCATTAGTGTGGAAAAAACACTTTTTGCACTTGTGTTAGTGTTGAAAAACCACTTTTCGCACTTGTGTTGGCGCAGGAAACCACTTTTGCACTTGTATTAGTGTGGAAAAAACACTTTTCGCACTTGTGTTAGTGTTGAAAAACCACTTTTCGCACTTGTGTTAGTGTTGAAAAACCACTTTTCGCACTTGTGTTGGTGCAGGAAACCACTTTTGCACTTGTATTAGTGTGGAAAAAACACTTTTCGCACTTGTGTTAGTGTTGAAAAACCACTTTTCACACTTGTGTTAGTGTTGAAAAACCACTTTTCGCACTTGTGTTGGTGCAGGAAACCACTTTTGCACTTGTATTAGTGTGGAAAAACCACTTTTCGCACTTGTGTTGGTGCAGGAAACCACTTTTGCACTTGTATTAGTGTGGAAAAAACACTTTTTGCACTTGTGATAGTGTTGAAAAACCACATTTCGCACTTGTTTTAGTGTTGAAAAACCACTTTTCGCACTTGTGTTGGTGCAGGAAACCACTTTTGCACTTGTATTAGTGTGGAAAAAACACTTTTCGCACTTGTGTTAGTGTTGAAAAACCACTTTTCGCACTTGTGTTAGTGTTGAAAAACCACTTTTCGCACTTGTGTTGGTGCAGGAAACCACTTTTGCACTTGTATTAGTGTGGAAAAAACACTTTTCGCACTTGTGTTAGTGTTGAAAAACCACTTTTCACACTTGTGTTAGTGTTGAAAAACCACTTTTCGCACTTGTGTTGGTGCAGGAAACCACTTTTGCACTTGTATTAGTGTGGAAAAACCACTTTTCGCACTTGTGTTAGTGTGGAAAAACCACTTTTCGCACTTGTGTTAGTGTTGAAAAACCACTTTTCGCACTTTTGTTGGTGCAGGAAACCACTTTTGCACTTGTATTAGTGTGGAAAAAACACTTTTTGCACTTGTGATAGTGTTGAAAAACCACATTTCGCACTTGTTTTAGTGTTGAAAAACCACTTTTCGCACTTGTGTTGGTGCAGGAAACCACTTTTGCACTTGTATTAGTGTGGAAAATCCACTTTTTGCACTTGTGATAGTGTTGAAAAACGACTTTTCGCACTTGTGGTGGTGCAGGAAACCACTTTTGCACTTGTATTAGTGTGGAAAAAACACTTTTTGCGCTTGTGATAGTGTCGAAAAACCACTTTTCGCACTTGTGTTAGTGTTGAAAAACCACTTTTCGCACTTGTGGTGGTGCAGGAAACCACTTTTGCACTTGTATTAGTGTGGAAAAAACACTTTTTGCGCTTGTGATAGTGTTGAAAAACCACTTTTCGCACTTGTGTTAGTGTTGAAAAACCACTTTTCGCACTTGTGTTGGTGCAGGAAACCACTTTTGCACTTGTATTAATGTGGGAAAACCACTTTTCGCACTTGTGTTAGTGTTGAAAAACCACTTTTCGCACTTGTGGTGTTAGTGTTGAAAAACCACTTTTCGCACTTGTGTTGGTGCAGGAAACCACTTTTGCAGTTGTATTAGTGTGGAAAAAACACTTTTCGCACTTGTGTTATTGTTGAAAAACCACTTTTCGCACTTGTGTTAGTGTTGAAAAACCACTTTTCGCACTTGTGTTGGTGCAGGAAACCACTTTTGCACTTGTATTAGTGTGGAAAAAACACTTTTTGCACTTGTGTTGGTGCAGGAAACCACTTTTGCACTTGTATTAGTGTGGAAAAACACTTTTCGCACTTGTGTTAGTGTTGAAAAACCACTTTTCGCACTTGTGTTAGTGTTGAAAAACCACTTTTCGCACTTGTGTTGGTGCAGGAAACCACTTTTGCACTTGTATTAGTGTGGAAAAACCACTTTTCGCACTTGTGTTAGTGTGGAAAAACCACTTTTCGCACTTGTGTTAGTGCTGAAAAACCACTTTTCGCACTTTTGTTGGTGCAGGAAACCACTTTTGCACTTGTATTAGTGTGGAAAAAACACTTTTTGCACTTGTGATAGTGTTGAAAAACCACATTTCGCACTTGTTTTAGTGTTGAAAAACCACTTTTCGCACTTGTGTTGGTGCAGGAAACCACTTTTGCACTTGTATTAGTGTGGAAAATCCACTTTTTGCACTTGTGATAGTGTTGAAAAACGACTTTTTGCACTTGTGTTAGTGTTGAAAAACCACTTTTCGCACTTGTGGTGGTGCAGGAAACCACTTTTGCACTTGTATTAGTGTGGAAAAAACACTTTTTGCGCTTGTGATAGTGTTGAAAAACCACTTTTCGCACTTGTGTTAGTGTTGAAAAACCACTTTTCGCACTTGTGTTGGTGCAGGAAACCACTTTTGCACTTGTATTAATGTGGAAAAACCACTTTTCGCACTTGTGTTAGTGTTGAAAAACCACTTTTCGCACTTGTGTTGGTGCAGGAAACCACTTTTGCAGTTGTATTAGTGTGGAAAAACCACTTTTCGCACTTGTGTTAGTGTTGAAAAACCACTTTTCACACTTGTGTTAGTGTTGAAAAACCACTTTTCGCACTTGTGTTGGTACAGGAAACCCCTTTTGCACTTGTATTAGTATGGAAAAACCACTTTTCGCACTTGTGTTAGTGTTGAAAAACCACTTTTCGCACTTGTGTTGGTACAGGAAACCCCTTTTGCAGTTGTATTAGTATGGAAAAACCACTTTTCGCACTTGTGTTAGTGTTGAAAAACCACTTTTCACACTTGTGTTAGTGTTGAAAAACCACTTTTCGCACTTGTGTTAGTGTTGAAAAACCACTTTTCGCACTTGTGTTGGTGCAGGAAACCACTTTTGCACTTGTATTAGTGTGGAAAAAACACTTTTTGCACTTGTGTTGGTGCAGGAAACCACTTTTGTACTTGTATTAGTGTGGAAAAAACACTTTTTGCACTTGTGTTAGTGTTGAAAAACCACTTTTCGCACTTGTGTTAGTGTTGAAAAACCACTTTTCGCACATGTGTTAGTGTTGAAAAACCACTTTTTGCACTTGTGTTGGTGCAGGAAACCACTTTTGCACATGTATTAGTGTGGAAAAAACACTTTTTGCACTTGTGATAGTGTTGAAAAAACACTTTTCGCACTTGTGTTAGTGTTGAAAAACCACTTGTCGCACTTGTGTTAGTGTTGAAAAACCACTTTTCGCACTTGTGTTAGTGTTGAAAAACCACTTTTTGCACTTGTGTTAGTGTTGAAAAACCACTTTTCGCACTTGTGTTCGTGTTGAAAAACCACTTTTCGCACTTGTGTTGGTGCAGGAAACCACTTTTGCACTTGTATTAGTGTGGAAAAACCACTTTTTGCACTTGTGATAGTGTTGAAAAACCACTTTTCGCACTTGTGTTAGTGTTGAAAAACCACTTTTCGCACTTGTGTTGGTGCAGGAAACCAGTTTTGCACTTGTATTAGTGTGGAAAACCACTTTTTGCACTTGTGATAGTGTTGAAAAACCACTTTTCGCACTTGTGTTAGTGTTGAAAAACCACTTTTCGCACTTGTGTTAGTGTTGAAAAACCACTTTTCGCACTTGTGTTAGTGTTGAAAAACAACTTTTCGCACTTATGTTAGTGTTGAAAAACCACTTTTCGCACTTGTGTTAGTGTTGAAAAACCACTTTTCGCACTTGTGTTGGTGCAGGAAACCACTTTTGCACTTGTATTAGTGTGGAAAAAATACTTTTGCACTTGTATTAGTGTGGAAAAACCACCTTTCGCACTTGTGTTAGTGTTGAAAAACCACTTTTCGCACTTGTGTTAGTGTTGAAAAACCACTTTTCGCACTTGTGTTGGTGCAGGAAACCACTTTTGCACTTGTATTAGTGTTGAAAAACCACTTTTCGCACTTGTGTTGGTGCAGGAAACCACTTTTGCACTTGTATTAGTGTGGAAAAAACACTTTTTGCACTTGTGATAGTGTTGAAAAACCACTTTTCGCACTTGTGTTAGTGTTGAAAAACCACTTTTCGCACTTGTGTTGGTGCAGGAAACCACTTTTGCACTTGTATTAGTGTGGAAAAACCACTTTTCGCACTTGTGTTAGTGTTGAAAAACCACTTTTCGCACTTGTGTTAGTGTTGAAAAACCACTTTTCGCACTTGTGTTAGTGTTGAAAAACCACTTTTCGCACTTGTGTTAGTGTTGAAAAACCACTTTTCGCACTTGTGTTAGTGTTGAAAAACCACTTTTCGCACTTGTGTTAGTGTTGAAAAACCACTTTTCGCACTTGTGTTAGTGTTGAAAAACCAATTTTCGCACTTGTGTTAGTGTTGAAAAACCACTTTTCGCACTTGTGTTAGTGTTGAAAAACCACTTTTCGCACTTGTGTTGGTGCAGGAAACCACTTTTGCACTTGTATTAGTGTGGAAAAACCACTTTTTGCAGTTGTGTTAGTGTCGAAAAACCACTTTTCGCACTTGTGTTAGTGTTGAAAAACCACTTTTCGCACTTGTGTTAGTGTTGAAAAACCACTTTTCGCACTTGTGTTGGTGCAGGAAACCACTTTTGCACTTGTATTAGTGTGGAAAAAACACTTTTTGCACTTGTGATATTGTTGAAAAACTACTTTTCGCAATTGTGTTAGTGTTGAAAAACCACTTTTCGCACTTGTGTTGGTGCAGGAAACCACTTTTGCACTTGTATTAGTGTGGAAAAACCACTTTTCGCACTTGTGTTAGTGTTGAAAAACCACTTTTCGCACTTGTGTTAGTTTTGAAAAAGCACTTTTCGCACTTGTGTTGGTGCAGGAAACCACTTTTGCACTTGTATTAGTGTGGAAAAACCACTTTTCGCACTTGTGTTAGTGTTGAAAAACCACTTTTCGCACTTGTGTTAGTTTTGAAAAAGCACTTTTCGCACTTGTGTTGGTGCAGGAAACCACTTTTGCACTTGTATTAGTGTGGAAAAAACACTTTTCGCACTTGTGTTATTGTTGAAAAACCACTTTTCGCACTTGTGTTAGTGTTGAAAAACCACTTTTCGCACTTGTGTTGGTACAGGAAACCCCTTTTGCACTTGTATTAGTATGGAAAAACCACTTTTCGCACTTGTGTTAGTGTTGAAAAACCACTTTTCACACTTGTGTTAGTGTTGAAAAACCACTTTTCGCACTTGTGTTGGTGCAGGAAACCACTTTTGCACTTGTATTAGTGTGGAAAAAACACTTTCTGCACTTGTGTTGGTGCAGGAAACCACTTTTGTACTTGTATTAGTGTGGAAAAAACACTTTTCGCACTTGTGTTAGTGTTGAAAAACCACTTTTCGCACTTGTGTTAGTGTTGAAAAACCACTTTTCGCACATGTGTTAGTGTTGAAAAACCACTTTTTGCACTTGTGTTGGTGCAGGAAACCACTTTTGCACATGTATTAGTGTGGAAAAAACACTTTTTGCACTTGTGATAGTGTTGAAAAAACACTTTTCGCACTTGTGTTAGTGTTGAAAAACCACTTGTCGCACTTGTGTTAGTGTTGAAAACCACTTTTCGCACTTGTGTTAGTGTTGAAAAACCACTTTTTGCACTTGTGTTAGTGTTGAAAAACCACTTTTCGCACTTGTGTTAGTGTTGAAAAACCACTTTTCGCACTTGTGTTGGTGCAGGAAACCACTTTTGCACTTGTATTAGTGTGGAAAACCACTTTTTGCACTTGTGATAGTGTTGAAAAACCACTTTTCGCACTTGTGTTAGTGTTGAAAAACCACTTTTCGCACTTGTGTTGGGGCAGGAAACCAGTTTTGCACTTGTATTAGTGTGGAAAACCACTTTTTGCACTTGTGATAGTGTTGAAAAACCACTTTTCGCACTTGTGTTAGTGTTGAAAAACCACTTTTCGCACTTGTGTTAGTGTTGAAAAACCACTTTTCGCACTTGTGTTAGTGTTGAAAAACCACTTTTCGCACTTGTGTTAGTGTTGAAAAACCACTTTTCGCACTTGTGTTAGTGTTGAAAAACCACTTTTCACACTTGTGTAGGTGCAGGAAACCACTTTTGCACTTGTATTAGTGTGGAAAAAACACTTTTTGCACTTGTGATAGTGTTGAAAAACCACTTTTCGCACTTGTGTTAGTGTTGAAAAACCACTTTTCGCACTTGTGTTGGTGCAGGAAACCAGTTTTGCACTTGTATTAGTGTGGAAAACCACTTTTTGCACTTGTGATAGTGTTGAAAAACCACTTTTCGCACTTGTGTTAGTGTTGAAAAACCACTTTTCGCACTTGTGTTAGTGTTGAAAAACCACTTTTCGCACTTGTGTTAGTGTTGAAAAACCACTTTTCGCACTTGTGTTAGTGTTGAAAAACCACTTTTTGCACTTGTGTTAGTGTTGAAAAACCACTTTTCGCACTTGTGTTAGTGTTGAAAAACCACTTTTCACACTTGTGTTGGTGCAGGAAACCACTTTTGCACTTGTATTAGTGTGGAAAAAACACTTTTTGCACTTGTGTTAGTGCTGAAAAACCACTTTTCGCACTTTTGTTGGTGCAGGAAACCACTTTTGCACTTGTATTAGTGTGGAAAAAACACTTTTTGCACTTGTGATAGTGTTGAAAAACCACATTTCGCACTTGTTTTAGTGTTGAAAAACCACTTTTCGCACTTGTGTTGGTGCAGGAAACCACTTTTGCACTTGTATTAGTGTGGAAAATCCACTTTTTGCACTTGTGATAGTGTTGAAAAACGACTTTTTGCACTTGTGTTAGTGTTGAAAAACCACTTTTCGCACTTGTGGTGGTGCAGGAAACCACTTTTGCACTTGTATTAGTGTGGAAAAAACACTTTTTGCGCTTGTGATAGTGTTGAAAAACCACTTTTCGCACTTGTGTTAGTGTTGAAAAACCACTTTTCGCACTTGTGTTGGTGCAGGAAACCACTTTTGCACTTGTATTAATGTGGAAAAACCACTTTTCGCACTTGTGTTAGTGTTGAAAAACCACTTTTCGCACTTGTGTTGGTGCAGGAAACCACTTTTGCAGTTGTATTAGTGTGGAAAAACCACTTTTCGCACTTGTGTTAGTGTTGAAAAACCACTTTTCACACTTGTGTTAGTGTTGAAAAACCACTTTTCGCACTTGTGTTGGTACAGGAAACCCCTTTTGCACTTGTATTAGTATGGAAAAACCACTTTTCGCACTTGTGTTAGTGTTGAAAAACCACTTTTCGCACTTGTGTTGGTACAGGAAACCCCTTTTGCAGTTGTATTAGTATGGAAAAACCACTTTTCGCACTTGTGTTAGTGTTGAAAAACCACTTTTCACACTTGTGTTAGTGTTGAAAAACCACTTTTCGCACTTGTGTTAGTGTTGAAAAACCACTTTTCGCACTTGTGTTGGTGCAGGAAACCACTTTTGCACTTGTATTAGTGTGGAAAAAACACTTTTTGCACTTGTGTTGGTGCAGGAAACCACTTTTGTACTTGTATTAGTGTGGAAAAAACACTTTTTGCACTTGTGTTAGTGTTGAAAAACCACTTTTCGCACTTGTGTTAGTGTTGAAAAACCACTTTTCGCACATGTGTTAGTGTTGAAAAACCACTTTTTGCACTTGTGTTGGTGCAGGAAACCACTTTTGCACATGTATTATTGTGGAAAAAACACTTTTTGCACTTGTGATAGTGTTGAAAAAACACTTTTCGCACTTGTGTTAGTGTTGAAAAACCACTTGTCGCACTTGTGTTAGTGTTGAAAAACCACTTTTCGCACTTGTGTTAGTGTTGAAAAACCACTTTTTGCACTTGTGTTAGTGTTGAAAAACCACTTTTCGCACTTGTGTTCGTGTTGAAAAACCACTTTTCGCACTTGTGTTGGTGCAGGAAACCACTTTTGCACTTGTATTAGTGTGGAAAAACCACTTTTTGCACTTGTGATAGTGTTGAAAAACCACTTTTCGCACTTGTGTTAGTGTTGAAAAACCACTTTTCGCACTTGTGTTGGTGCAGGAAACCAGTTTTGCACTTGTATTAGTGTGGAAAACCACTTTTTGCACTTGTGATAGTGTTGAAAAACCACTTTTCGCACTTGTGTTAGTGTTGAAAAACCACTTTTCGCACTTGTGTTAGTGTTGAAAAACCACTTTTCGCACTTGTGTTAGTGTTGAAAAACCACTTTTCGCACTTGTGTTAGTGTTGAAAAACCACTTTTCGCACTTGTGTTAGTGTTGAAAAACCACTTTTCACACTTGTGTAGGTGCAGGAAACCACTTTTGCACTTGTATTAGTGTGGAAAAAACACTTTTTGCACTTGTGATAGTGTTGAAAAACCACTTTTCGCACTTGTGTTAGTGTTGAAAAACCACTTTTCGCACTTGTGTTGGTGCAGGAAACCAGTTTTGCACTTGTATTAGTGTGGAAAACCACTTTTTGCACTTGTGATAGTGTTGAAAAACCACTTTTCGCACTTGTGTTAGTGTTGAAAAACCACTTTTCGCACTTGTGTTAGTGTTGAAAAACCACTTTTCGCACTTGTGTTAGTGTTGAAAAACCACTTTTCGCACTTGTGTTAGTGTTGAAAAACCACTTTTTGCACTTGTGTTAGTGTTGAAAAACCACTTTTCGCACTTGTGTTAGTGTTGAAAAACCACTTTTCACACTTGTGTTGGTGCAGGAAACCACTTTTGCACTTGTATTAGTGTGGAAAAAACACTTTTTGCACTTGTGTTAGTGCTGAAAAACCACTTTTCGCACTTTTGTTGGTGCAGGAAACCACTTTTGCACTTGTATTAGTGTGGAAAAAACACTTTTTGCACTTGTGATAGTGTTGAAAAACCACATTTCGCACTTGTTTTAGTGTTGAAAAACCACTTTTCGCACTTGTGTTGGTGCAGGAAACCACTTTTGCACTTGTATTAGTGTGGAAAATCCACTTTTTGCACTTGTGATAGTGTTGAAAAACGACTTTTTGCACTTGTGTTAGTGTTGAAAAACCACTTTTCGCACTTGTGGTGGTGCAGGAAACCACTTTTGCACTTGTATTAGTGTGGAAAAAACACTTTTTGCGCTTGTGATAGTGTTGAAAAACCACTTTTCGCACTTGTGTTAGTGTTGAAAAACCACTTTTCGCACTTGTGTTGGTGCAGGAAACCACTTTTGCACTTGTATTAATGTGGAAAAACCACTTTTCGCACTTGTGTTAGTGTTGAAAAACCACTTTTCGCACTTGTGTTGGTGCAGGAAACCACTTTTGCAGTTGTATTAGTGTGGAAAAACCACTTTTCGCACTTGTGTTAGTGTTGAAAAACCACTTTTCACACTTGTGTTAGTGTTGAAAAACCACTTTTCGCACTTGTGTTGGTACAGGAAACCCCTTTTGCACTTGTATTAGTATGGAAAAACCACTTTTCGCACTTGTGTTAGTGTTGAAAAACCACTTTTCGCACTTGTGTTGGTACAGGAAACCCCTTTTGCAGTTGTATTAGTATGGAAAAACCACTTTTCGCACTTGTGTTAGTGTTGAAAAACCACTTTTCACACTTGTGTTAGTGTTGAAAAACCACTTTTCGCACTTGTGTTAGTGTTGAAAAACCACTTTTCGCACTTGTGTTGGTGCAGGAAACCACTTTTGCACTTGTATTAGTGTGGAAAAAACACTTTTTGCACTTGTGTTGGTGCAGGAAACCACTTTTGTACTTGTATTAGTGTGGAAAAAACACTTTTTGCACTTGTGTTAGTGTTGAAAAACCACTTTTCGCACTTGTGTTAGTGTTGAAAAACCACTTTTCGCACATGTGTTAGTGTTGAAAAACCACTTTTTGCACTTGTGTTGGTGCAGGAAACCACTTTTGCACATGTATTAGTGTGGAAAAAACACTTTTTGCACTTGTGATAGTGTTGAAAAAACACTTTTCGCACTTGTGTTAGTGTTGAAAAACCACTTGTCGCACTTGTGTTAGTGTTGAAAAACCACTTTTCGCACTTGTGTTAGTGTTGAAAAACCACTTTTTGCACTTGTGTTAGTGTTGAAAAACCACTTTTCGCACTTGTGTTCGTGTTGAAAAACCACTTTTCGCACTTGTGTTGGTGCAGGAAACCACTTTTGCACTTGTATTAGTGTGGAAAAACCACTTTTTGCACTTGTGATAGTGTTGAAAAACCACTTTTCGCACTTGTGTTAGTGTTGAAAAACCACTTTTCGCACTTGTGTTGGTGCAGGAAACCAGTTTTGCACTTGTATTAGTGTGGAAAACCACTTTTTGCACTTGTGATAGTGTTGAAAAACCACTTTTCGCACTTGTGTTAGTGTTGAAAAACCACTTTTCGCACTTGTGTTAGTGTTGAAAAACCACTTTTCGCACTTGTGTTAGTGTTGAAAAACAACTTTTCGCACTTATGTTAGTGTTGAAAAACCACTTTTCGCACTTGTGTTAGTGTTGAAAAACCACTTTTCGCACTTGTGTTGGTGCAGGAAACCACTTTTGCACTTGTATTAGTGTGGAAAAAATACTTTTGCACTTGTATTAGTGTGGAAAAACCACCTTTCGCACTTGTGTTAGTGTTGAAAAACCACTTTTCGCACTTGTGTTAGTGTTGAAAAACCACTTTTCGCACTTGTGTTGGTGCAGGAAACCACTTTTGCACTTGTATTAGTGTTGAAAAACCACTTTTCGCACTTGTGTTGGTGCAGGAAACCACTTTTGCACTTGTATTAGTGTGGAAAAAACACTTTTTGCACTTGTGATAGTGTTGAAAAACCACTTTTCGCACTTGTGTTAGTGTTGAAAAACCACTTTTCGCACTTGTGTTGGTGCAGGAAACCACTTTTGCACTTGTATTAGTGTGGAAAAACCACTTTTCGCACTTGTGTTAGTGTTGAAAAACCACTTTTCGCACTTGTGTTAGTGTTGAAAAACCACTTTTCGCACTTGTGTTAGTGTTGAAAAACCACTTTTCGCACTTGTGTTAGTGTTGAAAAACCACTTTTCGCACTTGTGTTAGTGTTGAAAAACCACTTTTCGCACTTGTGTTAGTGTTGAAAAACCACTTTTCGCACTTGTGTTAGTGTTGAAAAACCAATTTTCGCACTTGTGTTAGTGTTGAAAAACCACTTTTCGCACTTGTGTTAGTGTTGAAAAACCACTTTTCGCACTTGTGTTGGTGCAGGAAACCACTTTTGCACTTGTATTAGTGTGGAAAAACCACTTTTTGCAGTTGTGTTAGTGTCGAAAAACCACTTTTCGCACTTGTGTTAGTGTTGAAAAACCACTTTTCGCACTTGTGTTAGTGTTGAAAAACCACTTTTCGCACTTGTGTTGGTGCAGGAAACCACTTTTGCACTTGTATTAGTGTGGAAAAAACACTTTTCGCACTTGTGTTAGTGTTGAAAAACCACTTTTCGCACTTGTGTTAGTTTTGAAAAAGCACTTTTCGCACTTGTGTTGGTGCAGGAAACCACTTTTGCACTTGTATTAGTGTGGAAAAACCACTTTTCGCACTTGTGTTAGTGTTGAAAAACCACTTTTCGCACTTGTGTTAGTTTTGAAAAAGCACTTTTCGCACTTGTGTTGGTGCAGGAAACCACTTTTGCACTTGTATTAGTGTGGAAAAAACACTTTTCGCACTTGTGTTATTGTTGAAAAACCACTTTTCGCACTTGTGTTAGTGTTGAAAAACCACTTTTCGCACTTGTGTTGGTACAGGAAACCCCTTTTGCACTTGTATTAGTATGGAAAAACCACTTTTCGCACTTGTGTTAGTGTTGAAAAACCACTTTTCACACTTGTGTTAGTGTTGAAAAACCACTTTTCGCACTTGTGTTGGTGCAGGAAACCACTTTTGCACTTGTATTAGTGTGGAAAAAACACTTTCTGCACTTGTGTTGGTGCAGGAAACCACTTTTGTACTTGTATTAGTGTGGAAAAAACACTTTTCGCACTTGTGTTAGTGTTGAAAAACCACTTTTCGCACTTGTGTTAGTGTTGAAAAACCACTTTTCGCACATGTGTTAGTGTTGAAAAACCACTTTTTGCACTTGTGTTGGTGCAGGAAACCACTTTTGCACATGTATTAGTGTGGAAAAAACACTTTTTGCACTTGTGATAGTGTTGAAAAAACACTTTTCGCACTTGTGTTAGTGTTGAAAAACCACTTGTCGCACTTGTGTTAGTGTTGAAAACCACTTTTCGCACTTGTGTTAGTGTTGAAAAACCACTTTTTGCACTTGTGTTAGTGTTGAAAAACCACTTTTCGCACTTGTGTTAGTGTTGAAAAACCACTTTTCGCACTTGTGTTGGTGCAGGAAACCACTTTTGCACTTGTATTAGTGTGGAAAACCACTTTTTGCACTTGTGATAGTGTTGAAAAACCACTTTTCGCACTTGTGTTAGTGTTGAAAAACCACTTTTCGCACTTGTGTTGGGGCAGGAAACCAGTTTTGCACTTGTATTAGTGTGGAAAACCACTTTTTGCACTTGTGATAGTGTTGAAAAACCACTTTTCGCACTTGTGTTAGTGTTGAAAAACCACTTTTCGCACTTGTGTTAGTGTTGAAAAACCACTTTTCGCACTTGTGTTAGTGTTGAAAAACCACTTTTCGCACTTGTGTTAGTGTTGAAAAACCACTTTTCGCACTTGTGTTAGTGTTGAAAAACCACTTTTCACACTTGTGTAGGTGCAGGAAACCACTTTTGCACTTGTATTAGTGTGGAAAAAACACTTTTTGCACTTGTGATAGTGTTGAAAAACCACTTTTCGCACTTGTGTTAGTGTTGAAAAACCACTTTTCGCACTTGTGTTGGTGCAGGAAACCAGTTTTGCACTTGTATTAGTGTGGAAAACCACTTTTTGCACTTGTGATAGTGTTGAAAAACCACTTTTCGCACTTGTGTTAGTGTTGAAAAACCACTTTTCGCACTTGTGTTAGTGTTGAAAAACCACTTTTCGCACTTGTGTTAGTGTTGAAAAACCACTTTTCGCACTTGTGTTAGTGTTGAAAAACCACTTTTTGCACTTGTGTTAGTGTTGAAAAACCACTTTTCGCACTTGTGTTAGTGTTGAAAAACCACTTTTCACACTTGTGTTGGTGCAGGAAACCACTTTTGCACTTGTATTAGTGTGGAAAAACACTTTTTGCACTTGTGATAGTGTTGAAAAACCACTTTTCGCACTTGTGTTAGTGTTGAAAAACCACTTTTCGCACTTGTGTTGGTGCAGGAAACCACTTTTGCACTTGTATTAGTGTGGAAAAAACACTTGCACTTGTATTAGTATGGAA
This sequence comes from Myxine glutinosa, assembly GCF_964187855.1. NCBI lineage: Eukaryota > Metazoa > Chordata > Myxini > Myxiniformes > Myxinidae > Myxine > Myxine glutinosa. The sequence goes on along the minus strand of NW_027616651.1, from coordinate 50,072 downwards.
AAACCACTTTTCGCACTTGTGTTAGTGTTGAAAAACCACTTTTCGCACTTGTGTTAGTGTTGAAAAACCACTTTTCGCACTTGTGTTGGTGCAGGAAACCACTTTTGCACTTGTATTAGTGTGGAAAAAACACTTTTTGCACTTGTGATAGTGTTGAAAAACCACTTTTCACACTTGTGTTAGTGTTGAAAAACCACTTTTTGCACTTGTGATAGTGTTGAAAAACCACTTTTCGCACTTGTGTTAGTGTTGAAAAACCACTTTTTGCACTTGTGATAGTGTTGAAAAACCACTTTTCGCACTTGTGTTAGTGTTGAAAAACCACTTTTCGCACTTGTGTTGGTGCAGGAAACCACTTTTGCACTTGTATTAGTGTGGAAAAAATACTTTTGCACTTGTATTAGTGTGGAAAAACCACCTTTTGCACTTGTGTTAGTGTTGAAAAACCACTTTTCGCACTTGTGTTAGTGTTGAAAAACCACTTTTCGCACTTGTGTTGGTGCAGGAAACCACTTTTGCACTTGCATTAGTGTGGAAAAAACACTTTTTGCACTTGTGTTAGTGTTGAAAAACCACTTTTCGCACTCGTGTTGGTGCAGGAAACCACTTTTGCACTTGTATTAGTGTGGAAAAAACACTTTTCGCACTTGTGTTAGTGTTGAAAAACCACTTTTCGCACTTGTGTTAGTGTTGAAAAACCACTTTTCGCACTTGTGTTGGCGCATGAAACCACTTTTGCACTTGTATTAGTGTGGAAAAAACACTTTTCGCACTTGTGTTAGTGTTGAAAAACCACTTTTCACACTTGTGTTAGTGTTGAAAAACCACTTTTCGCACTTGTGTTGGTGCAGGAAACCACTTTTGCACTTGTATTAGTGTGGAAAAACCACTTTTCGCACTTGTGTTGGTGCAGGAAACCACTTTTGCACTTGTATTAGTGTGGAAAAAACACTTTTTGCACTTGTGATAGTGTTGAAAAACCACTTTTCGCACTTGTGTTAGTGTTGAAAAACCACTTTTCGCACTTGTGTTGGTGCAGGAAACCACTTTTGCACTTGTATTAGCCTGGAAAAACCACTTTTCGCACTTGTGTTGGTGCAGGAAACCACTTTTGCACTTGTATTAGTGTGGAAAAAACACTTTTTGCACTTGTGATAGTGTTGAAAAACCACTTTTCGCACTTGTGTTAGTGTTGAAAAACCACTTTTCGCACTTGTGTTGGTGCAGGAAACCACTTTTGCACTTGTATTAGTGTGGAAAAACCACTTTTCGCACTTGTGTTAGTGTTGAAAAACCACTTTTCGCACTTGTGTTAGTGTTGAAAAACCACTTTTCGCACTTGTGTTGGTGCAGGAAACCACTTTTGCACTTGTATTAGTGTGGAAAAACCACTTTTCGCACTTGTGTTAGTGTGGAAAAACCACTTTTCGCACTTGTGTTAGTGCTGAAAAACCACTTTTCGCACTTTTGTTGGTGCAGGAAACCACTTTTGCACTTGTATTAGTGTGGAAAAAACACTTTTTGCACTTGTGATAGTGTTGAAAAACCACATTTCGCACTTGTTTTAGTGTTGAAAAACCACTTTTCGCACTTGTGTTGGTGCAGGAAACCACTTTTGCACTTGTATTAGTGTGGAAAATCCACTTTTTGCACTTGTGATAGTGTTGAAAAACGACTTTTTGCACTTGTGTTAGTGTTGAAAAACCACTTTTCGCACTTGTGGTGGTGCAGGAAACCACTTTTGCACTTGTATTAGTGTGGAAAAAACACTTTTTGCGCTTGTGATAGTGTTGAAAAACCACTTTTCGCACTTGTGTTAGTGTTGAAAAACCACTTTTCGCACTTGTGTTGGTGCAGGAAACCACTTTTGCACTTGTATTAATGTGGAAAAACCACTTTTCGCACTTGTGTTAGTGTTGAAAAACCACTTTTCGCACTTGTGTTGGTGCAGGAAACCACTTTTGCAGTTGTATTAGTGTGGAAAAACCACTTTTCGCACTTGTGTTAGTGTTGAAAAACCACTTTTCACACTTGTGTTAGTGTTGAAAAACCACTTTTCGCACTTGTGTTGGTACAGGAAACCCCTTTTGCACTTGTATTAGTATGGAAAAACCACTTTTCGCACTTGTGTTAGTGTTGAAAAACCACTTTTCGCACTTGTGTTGGTACAGGAAACCCCTTTTGCAGTTGTATTAGTATGGAAAAACCACTTTTCGCACTTGTGTTAGTGTTGAAAAACCACTTTTCACACTTGTGTTAGTGTTGAAAAACCACTTTTCGCACTTGTGTTAGTGTTGAAAAACCACTTTTCGCACTTGTGTTGGTGCAGGAAACCACTTTTGCACTTGTATTAGTGTGGAAAAAACACTTTTTGCACTTGTGTTGGTGCAGGAAACCACTTTTGTACTTGTATTAGTGTGGAAAAAACACTTTTTGCACTTGTGTTAGTGTTGAAAAACCACTTTTCGCACTTGTGTTAGTGTTGAAAAACCACTTTTCGCACATGTGTTAGTGTTGAAAAACCACTTTTTGCACTTGTGTTGGTGCAGGAAACCACTTTTGCACATGTATTAGTGTGGAAAAAACACTTTTTGCACTTGTGATAGTGTTGAAAAAACACTTTTCGCACTTGTGTTAGTGTTGAAAAACCACTTGTCGCACTTGTGTTAGTGTTGAAAAACCACTTTTCGCACTTGTGTTAGTGTTGAAAAACCACTTTTTGCACTTGTGTTAGTGTTGAAAAACCACTTTTCGCACTTGTGTTCGTGTTGAAAAACCACTTTTCGCACTTGTGTTGGTGCAGGAAACCACTTTTGCACTTGTATTAGTGTGGAAAAACCACTTTTTGCACTTGTGATAGTGTTGAAAAACCACTTTTCGCACTTGTGTTAGTGTTGAAAAACCACTTTTCGCACTTGTGTTGGTGCAGGAAACCAGTTTTGCACTTGTATTAGTGTGGAAAACCACTTTTTGCACTTGTGATAGTGTTGAAAAACCACTTTTCGCACTTGTGTTAGTGTTGAAAAACCACTTTTCGCACTTGTGTTAGTGTTGAAAAACCACTTTTCGCACTTGTGTTAGTGTTGAAAAACAACTTTTCGCACTTATGTTAGTGTTGAAAAACCACTTTTCGCACTTGTGTTAGTGTTGAAAAACCACTTTTCGCACTTGTGTTGGTGCAGGAAACCACTTTTGCACTTGTATTAGTGTGGAAAAAATACTTTTGCACTTGTATTAGTGTGGAAAAACCACCTTTCGCACTTGTGTTAGTGTTGAAAAACCACTTTTCGCACTTGTGTTAGTGTTGAAAAACCACTTTTCGCACTTGTGTTGGTGCAGGAAACCACTTTTGCACTTGTATTAGTGTTGAAAAACCACTTTTCGCACTTGTGTTGGTGCAGGAAACCACTTTTGCACTTGTATTAGTGTGGAAAAAACACTTTTTGCACTTGTGATAGTGTTGAAAAACCACTTTTCGCACTTGTGTTAGTGTTGAAAAACCACTTTTCGCACTTGTGTTGGTGCAGGAAACCACTTTTGCACTTGTATTAGTGTGGAAAAACCACTTTTCGCACTTGTGTTAGTGTTGAAAAACCACTTTTCGCACTTGTGTTAGTGTTGAAAAACCACTTTTCGCACTTGTGTTAGTGTTGAAAAACCACTTTTCGCACTTGTGTTAGTGTTGAAAAACCACTTTTCGCACTTGTGTTAGTGTTGAAAAACCACTTTTCGCACTTGTGTTAGTGTTGAAAAACCACTTTTCGCACTTGTGTTAGTGTTGAAAAACCAATTTTCGCACTTGTGTTAGTGTTGAAAAACCACTTTTCGCACTTGTGTTAGTGTTGAAAAACCACTTTTCGCACTTGTGTTGGTGCAGGAAACCACTTTTGCACTTGTATTAGTGTGGAAAAACCACTTTTTGCAGTTGTGTTAGTGTCGAAAAACCACTTTTCGCACTTGTGTTAGTGTTGAAAAACCACTTTTCGCACTTGTGTTAGTGTTGAAAAACCACTTTTCGCACTTGTGTTGGTGCAGGAAACCACTTTTGCACTTGTATTAGTGTGGAAAAAAACACTTTTTGCACTTGTGATATTGTTGAAAAACTACTTTTCGCAATTGTGTTAGTGTTGAAAAACCACTTTTCGCACTTGTGTTGGTGCAGGAAACCACTTTTGCACTTGTATTAGTGTGGAAAAACCACTTTTCGCACTTGTGTTAGTGTTGAAAAACCACTTTTCGCACTTGTGTTAGTTTTGAAAAAGCACTTTTCGCACTTGTGTTGGTGCAGGAAACCACTTTTGCACTTGTATTAGTGTGGAAAAACCACTTTTCGCACTTGTGTTAGTGTTGAAAAACCACTTTTCGCACTTGTGTTAGTTTTGAAAAAGCACTTTTCGCACTTGTGTTGGTGCAGGAAACCACTTTTGCACTTGTATTAGTGTGGAAAAAACACTTTTCGCACTTGTGTTATTGTTGAAAAACCACTTTTCGCACTTGTGTTAGTGTTGAAAAACCACTTTTCGCACTTGTGTTGGTACAGGAAACCCCTTTTGCACTTGTATTAGTATGGAAAAACCACTTTTCGCACTTGTGTTAGTGTTGAAAAACCACTTTTCACACTTGTGTTAGTGTTGAAAAACCACTTTTCGCACTTGTGTTGGTGCAGGAAACCACTTTTGCACTTGTATTAGTGTGGAAAAAACACTTTCTGCACTTGTGTTGGTGCAGGAAACCACTTTTGTACTTGTATTAGTGTGGAAAAAACACTTTTCGCACTTGTGTTAGTGTTGAAAAACCACTTTTCGCACTTGTGTTAGTGTTGAAAAACCACTTTTCGCACATGTGTTAGTGTTGAAAAACCACTTTTTGCACTTGTGTTGGTGCAGGAAACCACTTTTGCACATGTATTAGTGTGGAAAAAACACTTTTTGCACTTGTGATAGTGTTGAAAAAACACTTTTCGCACTTGTGTTAGTGTTGAAAAACCACTTGTCGCACTTGTGTTAGTGTTGAAAACCACTTTTCGCACTTGTGTTAGTGTTGAAAAACCACTTTTTGCACTTGTGTTAGTGTTGAAAAACCACTTTTCGCACTTGTGTTAGTGTTGAAAAACCACTTTTCGCACTTGTGTTGGTGCAGGAAACCACTTTTGCACTTGTATTAGTGTGGAAAACCACTTTTTGCACTTGTGATAGTGTTGAAAAACCACTTTTCGCACTTGTGTTAGTGTTGAAAAACCACTTTTCGCACTTGTGTTGGGGGCAGGAAACCAGTTTTGCACTTGTATTAGTGTGGAAAACCACTTTTTGCACTTGTGATAGTGTTGAAAAACCACTTTTCGCACTTGTGTTAGTGTTGAAAAACCACTTTTCGCACTTGTGTTAGTGTTGAAAAACCACTTTTCGCACTTGTGTTAGTGTTGAAAAACCACTTTTCGCACTTGTGTTAGTGTTGAAAAACCACTTTTCGCACTTGTGTTAGTGTTGAAAAACCACTTTTCACACTTGTGTAGGTGCAGGAAACCACTTTTGCACTTGTATTAGTGTGGAAAAAACACTTTTTGCACTTGTGATAGTGTTGAAAAACCACTTTTCGCACTTGTGTTAGTGTTGAAAAACCACTTTTCGCACTTGTGTTGGTGCAGGAAACAAGTTTTGCACTTGTATTAGTGTGGAAAACCACTTTTTGCACTTGTGATAGTGTTGAAAAACCACTTTTCGCACTTGTGTTAGTGTTGAAAAACCACTTTTCGCACTTGTGTTAGTGTTGAAAAACCACTTTTCGCACTTGTGTTAGTGTTGAAAAACCACTTTTCGCACTTGTGTTAGTGTTGAAAAACCACTTTTTGCACTTGTGTTAGTGTTGAAAAACCACTTTTCGCACTTGTGTTAGTGTTGAAAAACCACTTTTCACACTTGTGTTGGTGCAGGAAACCACTTTTGCACTTGTATTAGTGTGGAAAAAACACTTTTTGCACTTGTGATAGTGTTGAAAAACCACTTTTCGCACTTGTGTTAGTGTTGAAAAACCACTTTTCGCACTTGTGTTGGTGCAGGAAACCACTTTTGCACTTGTATTAGTGTGGAAAAAACACTTGCACTTGTATTAGTATGGAAAAACCACTTTTCGCACTTGTGTTAGTGTTGAAAAACCACTTTTCGCACTTGTGTTAGTGTTGAAAAACCACTTTTCGCACTTGTGTTGGTGCAGGAAACCACTTTTGCACTTGTATTAGTGTGGAAAAAACACTTTTTGCACTTGTGATAGTGTTGAAAAACCACTTTTCACACTTGTGTTAGTGTTGAAAAACCACTTTTTGCACTTGTGATAGTGTTGAAAAACCACTTTTCGCACTTGTGTTAGTGTTGAAAAACCACTTTTTGCACTTGTGATAGTGTTGAAAAACCACTTTTCGCACTTGTGTTAGTGTTGAAAAACCACTTTTCGCACTTGTGTTGGTGCAGGAAACCACTTTTGCACTTGTATTAGTGTGGAAAAAATACTTTTGCACTTGTATTAGTGTGGAAAAACCACCTTTTGCACTTGTGTTAGTGTTGAAAAACCACTTTTCGCACTTGTGTTAGTGTTGAAAAACCACTTTTCGCACTTGTGTTGGTGCAGGAAACCACTTTTGCACTTGCATTAGTGTGGAAAAAACACTTTTTGCACTTGTGTTAGTGTTGAAAAACCACTTTTCGCACTCGTGTTGGTGCAGGAAACCACTTTTGCACTTGTATTAGTGTGGAAAAAACACTTTTCGCACTTGTGTTAGTGTTGAAAAACCACTTTTCGCACTTGTGTTAGTGTTGAAAAACCACTTTTCGCACTTGTGTTGGCGCATGAAACCACTTTTGCACTTGTATTAGTGTGGAAAAAACACTTTTCGCACTTGTGTTAGTGTTGAAAAACCACTTTTCACACTTGTGTTAGTGTTGAAAAACCACTTTTCGCACTTGTGTTGGTGCAGGAAACCACTTTTGCACTTGTATTAGTGTGGAAAAACCACTTTTCGCACTTGTGTTGGTGCAGGAAACCACTTTTGCACTTGTATTAGTGTGGAAAAAACACTTTTTGCACTTGTGATAGTGTTGAAAAACCACTTTTCGCACTTGTGTTAGTGTTGAAAAACCACTTTTCGCACTTGTGTTGGTGCAGGAAACCACTTTTGCACTTGTATTAGTCTGGAAAAACCACTTTTCGCACTTGTGTTGGTGCAGGAAACCACTTTTGCACTTGTATTAGTGTGGAAAAAACACTTTTTGCACTTGTGATAGTGTTGAAAAACCACTTTTCGCACTTGTGTTAGTGTTGAAAAACCACTTTTCGCACTTGTGTTGGTGCAGGAAACCACTTTTGCACTTGTATTAGTGTGGAAAAACCACTTTTCGCACTTGTGTTAGTGTTGAAAAACCACTTTTCGCACTTGTGTTAGTGTTGAAAAACCACTTTTCGCACTTGTGTTAGTGTTGAAAAACCACTTTTCGCACTTGTGTTAGTGTTGAAAAACCACTTTTCGCACTTGTGTTAGTGTTGAAAAACCACTTTTCACACTTGTGTTAGTGTTGAAAAACCACTTTTCACACTTGTGTTAGTGTTGAAAAACCACTTTTCGCACTTGTGTTGGTGCAGGAAACCCCTTTTGCACTTGTATTAGTGTGGAAAAAACACTTTTTGCACTTGTGTTGGTGCAGGAAACCACTTTTGTACTTGTATTAGTGTGGAAAAAACACTTTTCGCACTTGTGTTAGTGTTGAAAAACCACTTTTCGCACTTGTGTTAGTGTTGAAAAACCACTTTTCGCACATGTGTTAGTGTTGAAAAACCACTTTTTGCACTTGTGTTGGTGCAGGAAACCACTTTTGCACATGTATTAGTGTGGAAAAAACACTTTTTGCACTTGTGATAGTGTTGAAAAAACACTTTTCGCACTTGTGTTAGTGTTGAAAAACCACTTGTCGCACTTGTGTTGGTGTTGAAAAACCACTTTTCGCACTTGTGTTAGTGTTGAAAAACCACTTTTTGCACTTGTGTTAGTGTTGAAAAACCACTTTTCGCACTTGTGTTAGTGTTGAAAAACCACTTTTCGCACTTGTGTTGGTGCAGGAAACCACTTTTGCACTTGTATTAGTGTGGAAAACCACTTTTTGCACTTGTGATAGTGTTGAAAAACCACTTTTCGCACTTGTGTTAGTGTTGAAAAACCACTTTTCGCACTTGTGTTGGGGCAGGAAACCAGTTTTGCACTTGTATTAGTGTGGAAAACCACTTTTTGCACTTGTGATAGTGTTGAAAAACCACTTTTCGCACTTGTGTTAGTGTTGAAAAACCACTTTTCGCACTTGTGTTAGTGTTGAAAAACCACTTTTCGCACTTGTGTTAGTGTTGAAAAACCACTTTTCGCACTTGTGTTAGTGTTGAAAAACCACTTTTCGCACTTGTGTTAGTGTTGAAAAACCACTTTTCACACTTGTGTTGGTGCAGGAAACCACTTTTGCACTTGTATTAGTGTGGAAAAAACACTTGCACTTGTATTAGTATGGAAAAACCACTTTTCGCACTTGTGTTAGTGTTGAAAAACCACTTTTCGCACTTGTGTTAGTGTTGAAAAACCACTTTTCGCACTTGTGTTGGTGCAGGAAACCACTTTTGCACTTGTATTAGTGTGGAAAAAACACTTTTTGCACTTGTGATAGTGTTGAAAAACCACTTTTCGCACTTGTGTTAATGTTGAAAAACCACTTTTTGCACTTGTGATAGTGTTGAAAAACCACTTTTCGCACTTGTGTTAGTGTTGAAAAACCACTTTTTGCACTTGTGATAGTGTTGAAAAACCACTTTTCGCACTTGTGTTACTGTTGAAAAACCACTTTTCGCACTTGTGTTGGTGCAGGAAACCACTTTTGCACTTGTATTAGTGTGGAAAAAATACTTTTGCACTTGTATTAGTGTGGAAAAACCACCTTTCGCACTTGTGTTAGTGTTGAAAAACCACTTTTCGCACTTGTGTTAGTGTTGAAAAACCACTTTTCGCACTTGTGTTGGTGCAGGAAACCACTTTTGCACTTGTATTAGTGTTGAAAAACCACTTTTCGCACTTGTGTTGGTGCAGGAAACCACTTTTGCACTTGTATTAGTGTGGAAAAAACACTTTTTGCACTTGTGATAGTGTTGAAAAACCACTTTTCGCACTTGTGTTAGTGTTGAAAAACCACTTTTCGCACTTGTGTTGGTGCAGGAAACCACTTTTGCACTTGTATTAGTGTGGAAAAAACCACTTTTCGCACTTGTGTTAGTGTTGAAAAACCACTTTTCGCACTTGTGTTAGTGTTGAAAAACCACTTTTCGCACTTGTGTTAGTGTTGAAAAACCACTTTTCGCACTTGTGTTAGTGTTGAAAAACCACTTTTCGCACTTGTGTTAGTGTTGAAAAACCACTTTTCGCACTTGTGTTAGTGTTGAAAAACCACTTTTCGCACTTGTGTTGGTGCAGGAAACCACTTTTGCACTTGCATTAGTGTGGAAAAAACACTTTTTGCACTTGTGTTAGTGTTGAAAAACCACTTTTCGCACTTGTGTTGGTGCAGGAAACCACTTTTGCACTTGTATTAGTGTGGAAAAAACACTTTTCGCACTTGTGTTAGTGTTGAAAAACCACTTTTCGCACTTGTGTTAGTGTTGAAAAACCACTTTTCGCACTTGTGTTGGTGCAGGAAACCACTTTTGCACTTGTATTAGTGTGGAAAAAACACTTTTCGCACTTGTGTTAGTGTTGAAAAACCACTTTTCACACTTGTGTTAGTGTTGAAAAACCACTTTTCGCACTTGTGTTGGTGCAGGAAACCACTTTTGCACTTGTATTAGTGTGGAAAAACCACTTTTCGCACTTGTGTTGGTGCAGGAAACCACTTTTGCACTTGTATTAGTGTGGAAAAAACACTTTTTGCACTTGTGATAGTGTTGAAAAACCACTTTTCGCACTTGTGTTAGTGTTGAAAAACCACTTTTCGCACTTGTGTTGGTGCAGGAAACCACTTTTGCACTTGTATTAGTGTGGAAAAACCACTTTTCGCACTTGTGTTGGTGCAGGAAACCACTTTTGCACTTGTATTAGTGTGGAAAAAACACTTTTTGCACTTGTGATAGTGTTGAAAAACCACTTTTCGCACTTGTGTTAGTGTTGAAAAACCACTTTTCGCACTTGTGTTGGTGCAGGAAACCACTTTTGCACTTGTATTAGTGTGGAAAAACCACTTTTCGCACTTGTGTTAGTGTTGAAAAACCACTTTTCGCACTTGTGTTAGTGTTGAAAAACCACTTTTCGCACTTGTGTTAGTGTTGAAAAACCACTTTTCGCACTTGTGTTAGTGTTGAAAAACCACTTTTCGCACTTGTGTTAGTGTTGAAAAACCACTTTTCGCACTTGTGTTGGTGCAGGAAACCACTTTTGCACTTGTATTAGTGTTGAAAAACCACTTTTCGCACTTGTGTTGGTGCAGGAAACCACTTTTGCACTTGTATTAGTGTGGAAAAAACACTTTTTGCACTTGTGATAGTGTTGAAAAACCACTTTTCGCACTTGTGTTAGTGTTGAAAAACCACTTTTCGCACTTGTGTTGGTGCAGGAAACCACTTTTGCACTTGTATTAGTGTGGAAAAACCACTTTTCGCACTTGTGTTAGTGTTGAAAAACCACTTTTCGCACTTGTGTTAGTGTTGAAAAACCACTTTTCGCACTTGTGTTAGTGTTGAAAAACCACTTTTCGCACTTGTGTTAGTGTTGAAAAACCACTTTTCGCACTTGTGTTAGTGTTGAAAAACCACTTTTCGCACTTGTGTTAGTGTTGAAAAACCACTTTTCGCACTTGTGTTGGTGCAGGAAACCACTTTTGCACTTGCATTAGTGTGGAAAAAACACTTTTTGCACTTGTGTTAGTGTTGAAAAACCACTTTTCGCACTTGTGTTGGTGCAGGAAACCACTTTTGCACTTGTATTAGTGTGGAAAAAACACTTTTCGCACTTGTGTTAGTGTTGAAAAACCACTTTTTGCACTTGTGTTAGTGTTGAAAAACCACTTTTCGCACTTGTGTTGGTGCAGGAAACCACTTTTGCACTTGTATTAGTGTGGAAAAAACACTTTTCGCACTTGTGTTAGTGTTGAAAAACCACTTTTCACACTTGTGTTAGTGTTGAAAAACCACTTTTCGCACTTGTGTTGGTGCAGGAAACCACTTTTGCACTTGTATTAGTGTGGAAAAACCACTTTTCGCACTTGTGTTTGTGTGGAAAAACCACTTTTTGCACTTGTGTTAGTGTTGAAAAACCACTTTTCGCACTTTTGTTGGTGCAGGAAACCACTTTTGCACTTGTATTAGTGTGGAAAAAACACTTTTTGCACTTGTGATAGTGTTGAAAAACCACATTTCGCACTTGTTTTAGTGTTGAAAAACCACTTTTCGCACTTGTGTTGGTGCAGGAAACCACTTTTGCACTTGCATTAGTGTGGAAAAAACACTTTTTGCACTTGTGTTAGTGTTGAAAAACCACTTTTCGCACTTGTGTTGGTGCAGGAAACCACTTTTGCACTTGTATTAGTGTGGAAAAAACACTTTTCGCACTTGTGTTAGTGTTGAAAAACCACTTTTCGCACTTGTGTTAGTGTTGAAAAACCACTTTTCGCACTTGTGTTGGTGCAGGAAAACCACTTTTGCACTTGTATTAGTGTGGAAAAAACACTTTTCGCACTTGTGTTAGTGTTGAAAAACCACTTTTCACACTTGTGTTAGTGTTGAAAAACCACTTTTCGCACTTGTGTTGGTGCAGGAAACCACTTTTGCACTTGTATTAGTGTGGAAAAAACCACTTTTCGCACTTGTGTTAGTGTGGAAAAAACCACTTTTCGCACTTGTGTTAGTGTTGAAAAACCACTTTTCGCACTTTTGTTGGTGCAGGAAACCACTTTTGCACTTGTATTAGTGTGGAAAAAACACTTTTTGCACTTGTGATAGTGTTGAAAAACCACATTTCGCACTTGTTTTAGTGTTGAAAAACCACTTTTCGCACTTGTGTTGGTGCAGGAAACCACTTTTGCACTTGTATTAGTGTGGAAAATCCACTTTTTGCGCTTGTGATAGTGTCGAAAAAACCACTTTTCGCACTTGTGTTAGTGTTGAAAAACCACTTTTCGCACTTGTGGTGGTGCAGGAAACCACTTTTGCACTTGTATTAGTGTGGAAAAAACACTTTTTGCGCTTGTGATAGTGTCGAAAAACCACTTTTCGCACTTGTGTTAGTGTTGAAAAACCACTTTTCGCACTTGTGGTGGTGCAGGAAACCACTTTTGCACTTGTATTAGTGTGGAAAAAACACTTTTTGCGCTTGTGATAGTGTTGAAAAACCACATTTCGCACTTGTTTTAGTGTTGAAAAACCACTTTTCGCACTTGTGTTGGTGCAGGAAACCACTTTTGCACTTGTATTAGTGTGGAAAATCCACTTTTTGCGCTTGTGATAGTGTCGAAAAACCACTTTTCGCACTTGTGTTAGTGTTGAAAAACCACTTTTCGCACTTGTGGTGGTGCAGGAAACCACTTTTGCACTTGTATTAGTGTGGAAAAAACACTTTTTGCGCTTGTGATAGTGTCGAAAAACCACTTTTCGCACTTGTGTTAGTGTTGAAAAACCACTTTTCGCACTTGTGGTGGTGCAGGAAACCACTTTTGCACTTGTATTAGTGTGGAAAAAAACACTTTTTGCGCTTGTGATAGTGTTGAAAAACCACTTTTCGCACTTGTGTTAGTGTTGAAAAACCACTTTTCGCACTTGTGTTGGTGCAGGAAACCACTTTTGCACTTGTATTAATGTGGGAAAACCACTTTTCGCACTTGTGTTAGTGTTGAAAAACCACTTTTCGCACTTGTGTTAGTGTTGAAAAACCACTTTTCGCACTTGTTTTGGTGCAGGAAACCACTTTTGCAGTTGTATTAGTGTGGAAAAAACACTTTTCGCACTTGTGTTATTGTTGAAAAACCACTTTTCGCACTTGTGTTAGTGTTGAAAAACCACTTTTCGCACTTGTGTTGGTGCAGGAAACCACTTTTGCACTTGTATTCGTGTGGAAAAAACACTTTTTGCACTTGTGTTGGTGCAGGAAACCACTTTTGCACTTGTATTAGTGTGGAAAAACACTTTTCGCACTTGTGTTAGTGTTGAAAAACCACTTTTCGCACTTGTGTTAGTGTTGAAAAACCACTTTTCGCACTTGTGTTGGTGCAGGAAACCACTTTTGCACTTGTATTAGTGTGGAAAAACCACTTTTCGCACTTGTGTTAGTGTGGAAAAACCACTTTTCGCACTTGTGTTAGTGCTGAAAAACCACTTTTCGCACTTTTGTTGGTGCAGGAAACCACTTTTGCACTTGTATTAGTGTGGAAAAAACACTTTTTGCACTTGTGATAGTGTTGAAAAACCACATTTCGCACTTGTTTTAGTGTTGAAAAACCACTTTTCGCACTTGTGTTGGTGCAGGAAACCACTTTTGCACTTGTATTAGTGTGGAAAAAACACTTTTCGCACTTGTGTTAGTGTTGAAAAACCACTTTTCGCACTTGTGTTAGTGTTGAAAAACCACTTTTCGCACTTGTGTTGGTGCAGGAAACCACTTTTGCACTTGTATTAGTGTGGAAAAAACACTTTTCGCACTTGTGTTAGTGTTGAAAAACCACTTTTCACACTTGTGTTAGTGTTGAAAAACCACTTTTCGCACTTGTGTTGGTGCAGGAAACCACTTTTGCACTTGTATTAGTGTGGAAAAACCACTTTTCGCACTTGTGTTAGTGTGGAAAAACCACTTTTCGCACTTGTGTTAGTGTTGAAAAACCACTTTTCGCACTTTTGTTGGTGCAGGAAACCACTTTTGCACTTGTATTAGTGTGGAAAAAACACTTTTTGCACTTGTGATAGTGTTGAAAAACCACATTTCGCACTTGTTTTAGTGTTGAAAAACCACTTTTCGCACTTGTGTTGGTGCAGGAAACCACTTTTGCACTTGTATTAGTGTGGAAAATCCACTTTTTGCACTTGTGATAGTGTTGAAAAACGACTTTTCGCACTTGTGGTGGTGCAGGAAACCACTTTTGCACTTGTATTAGTGTGGAAAAAACACTTTTTGCGCTTGTGATAGTGTCGAAAAACCACTTTTCGCACTTGTGTTAGTGTTGAAAAACCACTTTTCGCACTTGTGGTGGTGCAGGAAACCACTTTTGCACTTGTATTAGTGTGGAAAAAACACTTTTTGCGCTTGTGATAGTGTTGAAAAACCACTTTTCGCACTTGTGTTAGTGTTGAAAAACCACTTTTCGCACTTGTGTTGGTGCAGGAAACCACTTTTGCACTTGTATTAATGTGGGAAAACCACTTTTCGCACTTGTGTTAGTGTTGAAAAACCACTTTTCGCACTTGTGTTAGTGTTGAAAAACCACTTTTCGCACTTGTGTTGGTGCAGGAAACCACTTTTGCAGTTGTATTAGTGTGGAAAAAACACTTTTCGCACTTGTGTTATTGTTGAAAAACCACTTTTCGCACTTGTGTTAGTGTTGAAAAACCACTTTTCGCACTTGTGTTGGTGCAGGAAACCACTTTTGCACTTGTATTAGTGTGGAAAAAACACTTTTTGCACTTGTGTTGGTGCAGGAAACCACTTTTGCACTTGTATTAGTGTGGAAAAACACTTTTCGCACTTGTGTTAGTGTTGAAAAACCACTTTTCGCACTTGTGTTAGTGTTGAAAAACCACTTTTCGCACTTGTGTTGGTGCAGGAAACCACTTTTGCACTTGTATTAGTGTGGAAAAACCACTTTTCGCACTTGTGTTAGTGTGGAAAAACCACTTTTCGCACTTGTGTTAGTGCTGAAAAACCACTTTTCGCACTTTTGTTGGTGCAGGAAACCACTTTTGCACTTGTATTAGTGTGGAAAAAACACTTTTTGCACTTGTGATAGTGTTGAAAAACCACATTTCGCACTTGTTTTAGTGTTGAAAAACCACTTTTCGCACTTGTGTTGGTGCAGGAAACCACTTTTGCACTTGTATTAGTGTGGAAAATCCACTTTTTGCACTTGTGATAGTGTTGAAAAACGACTTTTTGCACTTGTGTTAGTGTTGAAAAACCACTTTTCGCACTTGTGGTGGTGCAGGAAACCACTTTTGCACTTGTATTAGTGTGGAAAAAACACTTTTTGCGCTTGTGATAGTGTTGAAAAACCACTTTTCGCACTTGTGTTAGTGTTGAAAAACCACTTTTCGCACTTGTGTTGGTGCAGGAAACCACTTTTGCACTTGTATTAATGTGGAAAAACCACTTTTCGCACTTGTGTTAGTGTTGAAAAACCACTTTTCGCACTTGTGTTGGTGCAGGAAACCACTTTTGCAGTTGTATTAGTGTGGAAAAACCACTTTTCGCACTTGTGTTAGTGTTGAAAAACCACTTTTCACACTTGTGTTAGTGTTGAAAAACCACTTTTCGCACTTGTGTTGGTACAGGAAACCCCTTTTGCACTTGTATTAGTATGGAAAAACCACTTTTCGCACTTGTGTTAGTGTTGAAAAACCACTTTTCGCACTTGTGTTGGAACAGGAAACCCCTTTTGCAGTTGTATTAGTATGGAAAAACCACTTTTCGCACTTGTGTTAGTGTTGAAAAACCACTTTTCACACTTGTGTTAGTGTTGAAAAACCACTTTTCGCACTTGTGTTAGTGTTGAAAAACCACTTTTCGCACTTGTGTTGGTGCAGTAAACCACTTTTGCACTTGTATTAGTGTGGAAAAAACACTTTTTGCACTTGTGTTGGTGCAGGAAACCACTTTTGTACTTGTATTAGTGTGGAAAAAACACTTTTTGCACTTGTGTTAGTGTTGAAAAACCACTTTTCGCACTTGTGTTAGTGTTGAAAAACCACTTTTCGCACATGTGTTAGTGTTGAAAAACCACTTTTTGCACTTGTGTTGGTGCAGGAAACCACTTTTGCACATGTATTAGTGTGGAAAAAACACTTTTTGCACTTGTGATAGTGTTGAAAAAACACTTTTCGCACTTGTGTTAGTGTTGAAAAACCACTTGTCGCACTTGTGTTAGTGTTGAAAAACCACTTTTCGCACTTGTGTTAGTGTTGAAAAACCACTTTTTGCACTTGTGTTAGTGTTGAAAAACCACTTTTCGCACTTGTGTTCGTGTTGAAAAACCACTTTTCGCACTTGTGTTGGTGCAGGAAACCACTTTTGCACTTGTATTAGTGTGGAAAAACCACTTTTTGCACTTGTGATAGTGTTGAAAAACCACTTTTCGCACTTGTGTTAGTGTTGAAAAACCACTTTTCGCACTTGTGTTGGTGCAGGAAACCAGTTTTGCACTTGTATTAGTGTGGAAAACCACTTTTTGCACTTGTGATAGTGTTGAAAAACCACTTTTCGCACTTGTGTTAGTGTTGAAAAACCACTTTTCGCACTTGTGTTAGTGTTGAAAAACCACTTTTCGCACTTGTGTTAGTGTTGAAAAACAACTTTTCGCACTTATGTTAGTGTTGAAAAACCACTTTTCGCACTTGTGTTAGTGTTGAAAAACCACTTTTCGCACTTGTGTTGGTGCAGGAAACCACTTTTGCACTTGTATTAGTGTGGAAAAAATACTTTTGCACTTGTATTAGTGTGGAAAAACCACCTTTCGCACTTGTGTTAGTGTTGAAAAACCACTTTTCGCACTTGTGTTAGTGTTGAAAAACCACTTTTCGCACTTGTGTTGGTGCAGGAAACCACTTTTGCACTTGTATTAGTGTTGAAAAACCACTTTTCGCACTTGTGTTGGTGCAGGAAACCACTTTTGCACTTGTATTAGTGTGGAAAAAACACTTTTTGCACTTGTGATAGTGTTGAAAAACCACTTTTCGCACTTGTGTTAGTGTTGAAAAACCACTTTTCGCACTTGTGTTGGTGCAGGAAACCACTTTTGCACTTGTATTAGTGTGGAAAAACCACTTTTCGCACTTGTGTTAGTGTTGAAAAACCACTTTTCGCACTTGTGTTAGTGTTGAAAAACCACTTTTCGCACTTGTGTTAGTGTTGAAAAACCACTTTTCGCACTTGTGTTAGTGTTGAAAAACCACTTTTCGCACTTGTGTTAGTGTTGAAAAACCACTTTTCGCACTTGTGTTAGTGTTGAAAAACCACTTTTCGCACTTGTGTTAGTGTTGAAAAACCAATTTTCGCACTTGTGTTAGTGTTGAAAAACCACTTTTCGCACTTGTGTTAGTGTTGAAAAACCACTTTTCGCACTTGTGTTGGTGCAGGAAACCACTTTTGCACTTGTATTAGTGTGGAAAAACCACTTTTTGCAGTTGTGTTAGTGTCGAAAAACCACTTTTCGCACTTGTGTTAGTGTTGAAAAACCACTTTTCGCACTTGTGTTAGTGTTGAAAAACCACTTTTCGCACTTGTGTTGGTGCAGGAAACCACTTTTGCACTTGTATTAGTGTGGAAAAAACACTTTTTGCACTTGTGATATTGTTGAAAAACTACTTTTCGCAATTGTGTTAGTGTTGAAAAACCACTTTTCGCACTTGTGTTGGTGCAGGAAACCACTTTTGCACTTGTATTAGTGTGGAAAAACCACTTTTCGCACTTGTGTTAGTGTTGAAAAACCACTTTTCGCACTTGTGTTAGTTTTGAAAAAGCACTTTTCGCACTTGTGTTGGTGCAGGAAACCACTTTTGCACTTGTATTAGTGTGGAAAAACCACTTTTCGCACTTGTGTTAGTGTTGAAAAACCACTTTTCGCACTTGTGTTAGTTTTGAAAAAGCACTTTTCGCACTTGTGTTGGTGCAGGAAACCACTTTTGCACTTGTATTAGTGTGGAAAAAACACTTTTCGCACTTGTGTTATTGTTGAAAAACCACTTTTCGCACTTGTGTTAGTGTTGAAAAACCACTTTTCGCACTTGTGTTGGTACAGGAAACCCCTTTTGCACTTGTATTAGTATGGAAAAACCACTTTTCGCACTTGTGTTAGTGTTGAAAAACCACTTTTCACACTTGTGTTAGTGTTGAAAAACCACTTTTCGCACTTGTGTTGGTGCAGGAAACCACTTTTGCACTTGTATTAGTGTGGAAAAAACACTTTCTGCACTTGTGTTGGTGCAGGAAACCACTTTTGTACTTGTATTAGTGTGGAAAAAACACTTTTCGCACTTGTGTTAGTGTTGAAAAACCACTTTTCGCACTTGTGTTAGTGTTGAAAAACCACTTTTCGCACATGTGTTAGTGTTGAAAAACCACTTTTTGCACTTGTGTTGGTGCAGGAAACCACTTTTGCACATGTATTAGTGTGGAAAAAACACTTTTTGCACTTGTGATAGTGTTGAAAAAACACTTTTCGCACTTGTGTTAGTGTTGAAAAACCACTTGTCGCACTTGTGTTAGTGTTGAAAACCACTTTTCGCACTTGTGTTAGTGTTGAAAAACCACTTTTTGCACTTGTGTTAGTGTTGAAAAACCACTTTTCGCACTTGTGTTAGTGTTGAAAAACCACTTTTCGCACTTGTGTTGGTGCAGGAAACCACTTTTGCACTTGTATTAGTGTGGAAAACCACTTTTTGCACTTGTGATAGTGTTGAAAAACCACTTTTCGCACTTGTGTTAGTGTTGAAAAACCACTTTTCGCACTTGTGTTGGGGCAGGAAACCAGTTTTGCACTTGTATTAGTGTGGAAAACCACTTTTTGCACTTGTGATAGTGTTGAAAAACCACTTTTCGCACTTGTGTTAGTGTTGAAAAACCACTTTTCGCACTTGTGTTAGTGTTGAAAAACCACTTTTCGCACTTGTGTTAGTGTTGAAAAACCACTTTTCGCACTTGTGTTAGTGTTGAAAAACCACTTTTCGCACTTGTGTTAGTGTTGAAAAACCACTTTTCACACTTGTGTAGGTGCAGGAAACCACTTTTGCACTTGTATTAGTGTGGAAAAAACACTTTTTGCACTTGTGATAGTGTTGAAAAACCACTTTTCGCACTTGTGTTAGTGTTGAAAAAAACCACTTTTCGCACTTGTGTTGGTGCAGGAAACCAGTTTTGCACTTGTATTAGTGTGGAAAACCACTTTTTGCACTTGTGATAGTGTTGAAAAACCACTTTTCGCACTTGTGTTAGTGTTGAAAAACCACTTTTCGCACTTGTGTTAGTGTTGAAAAACCACTTTTCGCACTTGTGTTAGTGTTGAAAAACCACTTTTCGCACTTGTGTTAGTGTTGAAAAACCACTTTTTGCACTTGTGTTAGTGTTGAAAAACCACTTTTCGCACTTGTGTTAGTGTTGAAAAACCACTTTTCACACTTGTGTTGGTGCAGGAAACCACTTTTGCACTTGTATTAGTGTGGAAAAAACACTTTTTGCACTTGTGTTAGTGCTGAAAAACCACTTTTCGCACTTTTGTTGGTGCAGGAAACCACTTTTGCACTTGTATTAGTGTGGAAAAAACACTTTTTGCACTTGTGATAGTGTTGAAAAACCACATTTCGCACTTGTTTTAGTGTTGAAAAACCACTTTTCGCACTTGTGTTGGTGCAGGAAACCACTTTTGCACTTGTATTAGTGTGGAAAATCCACTTTTTGCACTTGTGATAGTGTTGAAAAACGACTTTTTGCACTTGTGTTAGTGTTGAAAAACCACTTTTCGCACTTGTGGTGGTGCAGGAAACCACTTTTGCACTTGTATTAGTGTGGTAAAAACACTTTTTGCGCTTGTGATAGTGTTGAAAAACCACTTTTCGCACTTGTGTTAGTGTTGAAAAACCACTTTTCGCACTTGTGTTGGTGCAGGAAACCACTTTTGCACTTGTATTAATGTGGAAAAACCACTTTTCGCACTTGTGTTAGTGTTGAAAAACCACTTTTCGCACTTGTGTTGGTGCAGGAAACCACTTTTGCAGTTGTATTAGTGTGGAAAAACCACTTTTCGCACTTGTGTTAGTGTTGAAAAACCACTTTTCACACTTGTGTTAGTGTTGAAAAACCACTTTTCGCACTTGTGTTGGTACAGGAAACCCCTTTTGCACTTGTATTAGTATGGAAAAACCACTTTTCGCACTTGTGTTAGTGTTGAAAAACCACTTTTCGCACTTGTGTTGGTACAGGAAACCCCTTTTGCAGTTGTATTAGTATGGAAAAACCACTTTTCGCACTTGTGTTAGTGTTGAAAAACCACTTTTCACACTTGTGTTAGTGTTGAAAAACCACTTTTCGCACTTGTGTTAGTGTTGAAAAACCACTTTTCGCACTTGTGTTGGTGCAGGAAACCACTTTTGCACTTGTATTAGTGTGGAAAAAACACTTTTTGCACTTGTGTTGGTGCAGGAAACCACTTTTGTACTTGTATTAGTGTGGAAAAAACACTTTTTGCACTTGTGTTAGTGTTGAAAAACCACTTTTCGCACTTGTGTTAGTGTTGAAAAACCACTTTTCGCACATGTGTTAGTGTTGAAAAACCACTTTTTGCACTTGTGTTGGTGCAGGAAACCACTTTTGCACATGTATTAGTGTGGAAAAAACACTTTTTGCACTTGTGATAGTGTTGAAAAAACACTTTTCGCACTTGTGTTAGTGTTGAAAAACCACTTGTCGCACTTGTGTTAGTGTTGAAAAACCACTTTTCGCACTTGTGTTAGTGTTGAAAAACCACTTTTTGCACTTGTGTTAGTGTTGAAAAACCACTTTTCGCACTTGTGTTCGTGTTGAAAAACCACTTTTCGCACTTGTGTTGGTGCAGGAAACCACTTTTGCACTTGTATTAGTGTGGAAAAACCACTTTTTGCACTTGTGATAGTGTTGAAAAACCACTTTTCGCACTTGTGTTAGTGTTGAAAAACCACTTTTCGCACTTGTGTTGGTGCAGGAAACCAGTTTTGCACTTGTATTAGTGTGGAAAACCACTTTTTGCACTTGTGATAGTGTTGAAAAACCACTTTTCGCACTTGTGTTAGTGTTGAAAAACCACTTTTCGCACTTGTGTTAGTGTTGAAAAACCACTTTTCGCACTTGTGTTAGTGTTGAAAAACCACTTTTCGCACTTGTGTTAGTGTTGAAAAACCACTTTTCGCACTTGTGTTAGTGTTGAAAAACCACTTTTCACACTTGTGTAGGTGCAGGAAACCACTTTTGCACTTGTATTAGTGTGGAAAAAACACTTTTTGCACTTGTGATAGTGTTGAAAAACCACTTTTCGCACTTGTGTTAGTGTTGAAAAACCACTTTTCGCACTTGTGTTGGTGCAGGAAACCAGTTTTGCACTTGTATTAGTGTGGAAAACCACTTTTTGCACTTGTGATAGTGTTGAAAAACCACTTTTCGCACTTGTGTTAGTGTTGAAAAACCACTTTTCGCACTTGTGTTAGTGTTGAAAAACCACTTTTCGCACTTGTGTTAGTGTTGAAAAACCACTTTTCGCACTTGTGTTAGTGTTGAAAAACCACTTTTTGCACTTGTGTTAGTGTTGAAAAACCACTTTTCGCACTTGTGTTAGTGTTGAAAAACCACTTTTCACACTTGTGTTGGTGCAGGAAACCACTTTTGCACTTGTATTAGTGTGGAAAAAACACTTTTTGCACTTGTGTTAGTGCTGAAAAACCACTTTTCGCACTTTTGTTGGTGCAGGAAACCACTTTTGCACTTGTATTAGTGTGGAAAAAACACTTTTTGCACTTGTGATAGTGTTGAAAAACCACATTTCGCACTTGTTTTAGTGTTGAAAAACCACTTTTCGCACTTGTGTTGGTGCAGGAAACCACTTTTGCACTTGTATTAGTGTGGAAAATCCACTTTTTGCACTTGTGATAGTGTTGAAAAACGACTTTTTGCACTTGTGTTAGTGTTGAAAAACCACTTTTCGCACTTGTGGTGGTGCAGGAAACCACTTTTGCACTTGTATTAGTGTGGAAAAAACACTTTTTGCGCTTGTGATAGTGTTGAAAAACCACTTTTCGCACTTGTGTTAGTGTTGAAAAACCACTTTTCGCACTTGTGTTGGTGCAGGAAACCACTTTTGCACTTGTATTAATGTGGAAAAACCACTTTTCGCACTTGTGTTAGTGTTGAAAAACCACTTTTCGCACTTGTGTTGGTGCAGGAAACACTTTTGCAGTTGTATTAGTGTGGAAAAACCACTTTTCGCACTGTGTTAGTGTTGAAAAACCACTTTTCACACTTGTGTTAGTGTTGAAAAACCACTTTTCGCACTTGTGTTGGTACAGGAAACCCCTTTTGCACTTGTATTAGTATGGAAAAACCACTTTTCGCACTTGTGTTAGTGTTGAAAAACCACTTTTCGCACTTGTGTTGGTACAGGAAACCCCTTTTGCAGTTGTATTAGTATGGAAAAACCACTTTTCGCACTTGTGTTAGTGTTGAAAAACCACTTTTCACACTTGTGTTAGTGTTGAAAAACCACTTTTCGCACTTGTGTTAGTGTTGAAAAACCACTTTTCGCACTTGTGTTGGTGCAGGAAACCACTTTTGCACTTGTATTAGTGTGGAAAAAACACTTTTTGCACTTGTGTTGGTGCAGGAAACCACTTTTGTACTTGTATTAGTGTGGAAAAAACACTTTTTGCACTTGTGTTAGTGTTGAAAAACCACTTTTCGCACTTGTGTTAGTGTTGAAAAACCACTTTTCGCACATGTGTTAGTGTTGAAAAACCACTTTTTGCACTTGTGTTGGTGCAGGAAACCACTTTTGCACATGTATTAGTGTGGAAAAAACACTTTTTGCACTTGTGATAGTGTTGAAAAAACACTTTTCGCACTTGTGTTAGTGTTGAAAAACCACTTGTCGCACTTGTGTTAGTGTTGAAAAACCACTTTTCGCACTTGTGTTAGTGTTGAAAAACCACTTTTTGCACTTGTGTTAGTGTTGAAAAACCACTTTTCGCACTTGTGTTCGTGTTGAAAAACCACTTTTCGCACTTGTGTTGGTGCAGGAAACCACTTTTGCACTTGTATTAGTGTGGAAAAACCACTTTTTGCACTTGTGATAGTGTTGAAAAACCACTTTTCGCACTTGTGTTAGTGTTGAAAAACCACTTTTCGCACTTGTGTTAGTGTTGAAAAACCACTTTTTGCACTTGTGTTAGTGTTGAAAAACCACTTTTCGCACTTGTGTTAGTGTTGAAAAACCACTTTTCACACTTGTGTTGGTGCAGGAAACCACTTTTGCACTTGTATTAGTGTGGAAAAACACTTTTTGCACTTGTGATAGTGTTGAAAAACCACTTTTCGCACTTGTGTTAGTGTTGAAAAACCACTTTTCGCACTTGTGTTGGTGCAGGAAACCACTTTTGCACTTGTATTAGTGTGGAAAAAACACTTGCACTTGTATTAGTATGGAAAAACCACTTTTCGCACTTGTGTTAGTGTTGAAAAACCACTTTTCGCACTTGTGTTAGTGTTGAAAAACCACTTTTCGCACTTGTGTTGGTGCAGGAAACCACTTTTGCACTTGTATTAGTGTGGAAAAAACACTTTTTGCACTTGTGATAGTGTTGAAAAACCACTTTTCACACTTGTGTTAGTGTTGAAAAACCACTTTTTGCACTTGTGATAGTGTTGAAAAACCACTTTTCGCACTTGTGTTAGTGTTGAAAAACCACTTTTTGCACTTGTGATAGTGTTGAAAAACCACTTTTCGCACTTGTGTTAGTGTTGAAAAACCACTTTTCGCACTTGTGTTGGTGCAGGAAACCACTTTTGCACTTGTATTAGTGTGGAAAAAATACTTTTGCACTTGTATTAGTGTGGAAAAACCACCTTTTGCACTTGTGTTAGTGTTGAAAAACCACTTTTCGCACTTGTGTTAGTGTTGAAAAACCACTTTTCGCACTTGTGTTGGTGCAGGAAACCACTTTTGCACTTGCATTAGTGTGGAAAAAACACTTTTTGCACTTGTGTTAGTGTTGAAAAACCACTTTTCGCACTCGTGTTGGTGCAGGAAACCACTTTTGCACTTGTATTAGTGTGGAAAAAACACTTTTCGCACTTGTGTTAGTGTTGAAAAACCACTTTTCGCACTTGTGTTAGTGTTGAAAAACCACTTTTCGCACTTGTGTTGGCGCATGAAACCACTTTTGCACTTGTATTAGTGTGGAAAAAACACTTTTCGCACTTGTGTTAGTGTTGAAAAACCACTTTTCACACTTGTGTTAGTGTTGAAAAACCACTTTTCGCACTTGTGTTGGTGCAGGAAACCACTTTTGCACTTGTATTAGTGTGGAAAAACCACTTTTCGCACTTGTGTTGGTGCAGGAAACCACTTTTGCACTTGTATTAGTGTGGAAAAAACACTTTTTGCACTTGTGATAGTGTTGAAAAACCACTTTTCGCACTTGTGTTAGTGTTGAAAAACCACTTTTCGCACTTGTGTTGGTGCAGGAAACCACTTTTGCACTTGTATTAGCCTGGAAAAACCACTTTTCGCACTTGTGTTGGTGCAGGAAACCACTTTTGCACTTGTATTAGTGTGGAAAAAACACTTTTTGCACTTGTGATAGTGTTGAAAAACCACTTTTCGCACTTGTGTTAGTGTTGAAAAACCACTTTTCGCACTTGTGTTGGTGCAGGAAACCACTTTTGCACTTGTATTAGTGTGGAAAAACCACTTTTCGCACTTGTGTTAGTGTTGAAAAACCACTTTTCGCACTTGTGTTAGTGTTGAAAAACCACTTTTCGCACTTGTGTTGGTGCAGGAAACCACTTTTGCACTTGTATTAGTGTGGAAAAACCACTTTTCGCACTTGTGTTAGTGTGGAAAAACCACTTTTCGCACTTGTGTTAGTGCTGAAAAACCACTTTTCGCACTTTTGTTGGTGCAGGAAACCACTTTTGCACTTGTATTAGTGTGGAAAAAACACTTTTTGCACTTGTGATAGTGTTGAAAAAACCACATTTCGCACTTGTTTTAGTGTTGAAAAACCACTTTTCGCACTTGTGTTGGTGCAGGAAAACCACTTTTGCACTTGTATTAGTGTGGAAAATCCACTTTTTGCACTTGTGATAGTGTTGAAAAACGACTTTTTGCACTTGTGTTAGTGTTGAAAAACCACTTTTCGCACTTGTGGTGGTGCAGGAAACCACTTTTGCACTTGTATTAGTGTGGAAAAAACACTTTTTGCGCTTGTGATAGTGTTGAAGAAACCACTTTTCGCACTTGTGTTAGTGTTGAAAAACCACTTTTCGCACTTGTGTTGGTGCAGGAAACCACTTTTGCACTTGTATTAATGTGGAAAAACCACTTTTCGCACTTGTGTTAGTGTTGAAAAACCACTTTTCGCACTTGTGTTGGTGCAGGAAACCACTTTTGCAGTTGTATTAGTGTGGAAAAACCACTTTTCGCACTTGTGTTAGTGTTGAAAAACCACTTTTCACACTTGTGTTAGTGTTGAAAAACCACTTTTCGCACTTGTGTTGGTACAGGAAACCCCTTTTGCACTTGTATTAGTATGGAAAAACCACTTTTCTCACTTGTGTTAGTGTTGAAAACCACTTATTCGCACTTTTTGTTGTTACAGGAAAACCTTTTGCATTTTGTTATTAGTATGGAAATTTTTTGAACTTTTCACTTTGCTGATTAGTGTTGAAAAACCACTTTTTCACTTGTTGTCTAGTGTTGAAAAACCATTTTCTTCACTTGTGTTAGTGTTGACATAACACTTTTCGCACTATCGTGAC
The DNA here is from genome assembly GCF_964187855.1 of Myxine glutinosa. Classification (NCBI taxonomy): domain Eukaryota; kingdom Metazoa; phylum Chordata; class Myxini; order Myxiniformes; family Myxinidae; genus Myxine; species Myxine glutinosa. The sequence goes on along the minus strand of NW_027616651.1, from coordinate 24,316 downwards.
TGATCTGCAGGAAACACTTTTGCCACTTGTATCTCAGTGTAGGCAACAAACACTCTTTTGCCCCACCCTTGTGGTCCCGCAGAAACCACTTTATCGTACCCCCCCATACTCATAGTAGAGGAACCCCCCAAAAACACTTTCTTTTGCATTGTCGACCCTTTAGCCTAGTGTTGAAAAACACTTTTCGCACTTGTGTTAGTGTGCCAACACAACCTCATGTAGTGACAAACCACTTTCCACATGTGTTAGTGTTGAAAAACCACTTTTTGCACTTGTGTTGGTGCATGAAACCACTTTTGCACATGTATTAGTGTGAAAAAACACTTTTGCACTTGTGATAGTGTTGAAAAACCACTTTTCGCACTTGTGTTAGTGTTGAAAAACCACTTTAGCACTGTGTTAGTGTTGAAAAACCACTTTTCGCACTTGAGTTAGTGTTGAAAAAACCACTTTTTGCACCTTGTGTTAGTGTTGAAAAACCACTTTTCGCACTTGAGTTCGTGTTGAAAAACCACTTTTCGCACTTGTGTTGGTGCAGGAAACCACTTTTGCACTTGTATTAGTGTGGAAAAACCACTTTTTGCACTTGTGATAGTGTTGAAAAACCACTTTTCGCACTTGTGTTAGTGTTGAAAAACCACTTTTCGCACTTGTGTTGGTGCAGGAAACCAGTTTTGCACTTGTATAAGTGTGGAAAACCACTTTTGCACTTGTGATAGTGTTGAAAAACCACTTTTCGCACTTGTGTTAGTGTTGAAAAACCACTTTTCGCACTTGTGTTAGTGTTGAAAAACCACTTTTCGCACTTGTGTTAGTGTTGAAAAACAACTTTCGCACTTATGTTAGTGTTGAAAAACCACTTTTCGCACTTGTGTTAGTGTTGAAAAACCACTTTTCGCACTTGTGTTGGTGCAGGAAACCACTTTTGCACTTGTATTAGTGTGGAAAAAATACTTTTGCACTGTATTAGTGTGGAAAAACCACCTTTCGCACTTGTGTTAGTGTTGAAAAACCACTTTTCGCACTTGTGTTAGTGTTGAAAAACCACTTTTCGCACTTGTGTTGGTGCAGGAAACCACTTTTGCACTTGTATTAGTGTTGAAAAACCACTTTTCGCACTTGTGTTGGTGCAGGAAACCACTTTTGCACTTGTATTAGTGTGGAAAAAACACTTTTTGCACTTGTGATAGTGTTGAAAAACCACTTTTCGCACTTGTGTTAGTGTTGAAAAACCACTTTTCGCACTTGTGTTGGTGCAGGAAACCACTTTTGCACTTGTATTAGTGTGGAAAAACCACTTTTCGCACTTGTGTTAGTGTTGAAAAACCACTTTTCGCACTTGTGTTAGTGTTGAAAAACCACTTTTCGCACTTGTGTTAGTGTTGAAAAACCACTTTTCGCACTTGTGTTAGTGTTGAAAAACCACTTTTCGCACTTGTGTTAGTGTTGAAAAACCACTTTTCGCACTTGTGTTAGTGTTGAAAAACCACTTTTCGCACTTGTGTTAGTGTTGAAAAACCAATTTTCGCACTTGTGTTAGTGTTGAAAAACCACTTTTCGCACTTGTGTTAGTGTTGAAAAACCACTTTTCGCACTTGTGTTGGTGCAGGAAACCACTTTTGCACTTGTATTAGTGTGGAAAAACCACTTTTTGCAGTTGTGTTAGTGTCGAAAAACCACTTTTCGCACTTGTGTTAGTGTTGAAAAACCACTTTTCGCACTTGTGTTAGTGTTGAAAAACCACTTTTCGCACTTGTGTTGGTGCAGGAAACCACTTTTGCACTTGTATTAGTGTGGAAAAAACACTTTTTGCACTTGTGATATTGTTGAAAAACTACTTTTCGCAATTGTGTTAGTGTTGAAAAACCACTTTTCGCACTTGTGTTGGTGCAGGAAACCACTTTTGCACTTGTATTAGTGTGGAAAAACCACTTTTCGCACTTGTGTTAGTGTTGAAAAACCACTTTGCGCACTTGTGTTAGTTTTGAAAAAGCACTTTTCGCACTTGTGTTGGTGCAGGAAACCACTTTTGCACTTGTATTAGTGTGGAAAAACCACTTTTCGCACTTGTGTTAGTGTTGAAAAACCACTTTTCGCACTTGTGTTAGTTTTGAAAAAGCACTTTTCGCACTTGTGTTGGTGCAGGAAACCACTTTTGCACTTGTATTAGTGTGGAAAAAACACTTTTCGCACTTGTGTTATTGTTGAAAAACCACTTTTCGCACTTGTGTTAGTGTTGAAAAACCACTTTTCGCACTTGTGTTGGTACAGGAAACCCCTTTTGCACTTGTATTAGTATGGAAAAACCACTTTTCGCACTTGTGTTAGTGTTGAAAAACCACTTTTCACACTTGTGTTAGTGTTGAAAAACCACTTTTCGCACTTGTGTTGGTGCAGGAAACCACTTTTGCACTTGTATTAGTGTGGAAAAAACACTTTCTGCACTTGTGTTGGTGCAGGAAACCACTTTTGTACTTGTATTAGTGTGGAAAAAACACTTTTCGCACTTGTGTTAGTGTTGAAAAACCACTTTTCGCACTTGTGTTAGTGTTGAAAAACCACTTTTCGCACATGTGTTAGTGTTGAAAAACCACTTTTTGCACTTGTGTTGGTGCAGGAAACCACTTTTGCACATGTATTAGTGTGGAAAAAACACTTTTTGCACTTGTGATAGTGTTGAAAAAACACTTTTCGCACTTGTGTTAGTGTTGAAAAACCACTTGTCGCACTTGTGTTAGTGTTGAAAAACCACTTTTCGCACTTGTGTTGGTGCAGGAAACCACTTTTGCACTTGTATTAGTGTGGAAAAAACACTTTTTGCACTTGTGATAGTGTTGAAAAACCACTTTTCACACTTGTGTTAGTGTTGAAAAACCACTTTTCGCACTTGTGTTAGTGTTGAAAAACCACTTTTCGCACTTGTGTTGGTGCAGGAAACCACTTTTGCACTTGTATTAGTGTGGAAAAAACACTTTTTGCACTTGTGTTGGTGCAGGAAACCACTTTTGTACTTGTATTAGTGTGGAAAAAACACTTTTTGCACTTGTGTTAGTGTTGAAAAACCACTTTTCGCACTTGTGTTAGTGTTGAAAAACCACTTTTCGCACATGTGTTAGTGTTGAAAAACCACTTTTTGCACTTGTGTTGGTGCAGGAAACCACTTTTGCACATGTATTAGTGTGGAAAAAACACTTTTTGCACTTGTGATAGTGTTGAAAAAACACTTTTCGCACTTGTGTTAGTGTTGAAAAACCACTTGTCGCACTTGTGTTAGTGTTGAAAAACCACTTTTCGCACTTGTGTTAGTGTTGAAAAACCACTTTTTGCACTTGTGTTAGTGTTGAAAAACCACTTTTCGCACTTGTGTTCGTGTTGAAAAACCACTTTTCGCACTTGTGTTGGTGCAGGAAACCACTTTTGCACTTGTATTAGTGTGGAAAAACCACTTTTTGCACTTGTGATAGTGTTGAAAAACCACTTTTCGCACTTGTGTTAGTGTTGAAAAACCACTTTTCGCACTTGTGTTAGTGTTGAAAAACCACTTTTTGCACTTGTGTTAGTGTTGAAAAACCACTTTTCGCACTTGTGTTAGTGTTGAAAAACCACTTTTCACACTTGTGTTGGTGCAGGAAACCACTTTTGCACTTGTATTAGTGTGGAAAAACACTTTTTGCACTTGTGATAGTGTTGAAAAACCACTTTTCGCACTTGTGTTAGTGTTGAAAAACCACTTTTCGCACTTGTGTTGGTGCAGGAAACCACTTTTGCACTTGTATTAGTGTGGAAAAAACACTTGCACTTGTATTAGTATGGAAAAACCACTTTTCGCACTTGTGTTAGTGTTGAAAAACCACTTTTCGCACTTGTGTTAGTGTTGAAAAACCACTTTTCGCACTTGTGTTGGTGCAGGAAACCACTTTTGCACTTGTATTAGTGTGGAAAAAACACTTTTTGCACTTGTGATAGTGTTGAAAAACCACTTTTCACACTTGTGTTAGTGTTGAAAAACCACTTTTTGCACTTGTGATAGTGTTGAAAAACCACTTTTCGCACTTGTGTTAGTGTTGAAAAACCACTTTTTGCACTTGTGATAGTGTTGAAAAACCACTTTTCGCACTTGTGTTAGTGTTGAAAAACCACTTTTCGCACTTGTGTTGGTGCAGGAAACCACTTTTGCACTTGTATTAGTGTGGAAAAAATACTTTTGCACTTGTATTAGTGTGGAAAAACCACCTTTTGCACTTGTGTTAGTGTTGAAAAACCACTTTTCGCACTTGTGTTAGTGTTGAAAAACCACTTTTCGCACTTGTGTTGGTGCAGGAAACCACTTTTGCACTTGCATTAGTGTGGAAAAAACACTTTTTGCACTTGTGTTAGTGTTGAAAAACCACTTTTCGCACTCGTGTTGGTGCAGGAAACCACTTTTGCACTTGTATTAGTGTGGAAAAAACACTTTTCGCACTTGTGTTAGTGTTGAAAAACCACTTTTCGCACTTGTGTTAGTGTTGAAAAACCACTTTTCGCACTTGTGTTGGCGCATGAAACCACTTTTGCACTTGTATTAGTGTGGAAAAAACACTTTTCGCACTTGTGTTAGTGTTGAAAAACCACTTTTCACACTTGTGTTAGTGTTGAAAAACCACTTTTCGCACTTGTGTTGGTGCAGGAAACCACTTTTGCACTTGTATTAGTGTGGAAAAACCACTTTTCGCACTTGTGTTGGTGCAGGAAACCACTTTTGCACTTGTATTAGTGTGGAAAAAACACTTTTTGCACTTGTGATAGTGTTGAAAAACCACTTTTCGCACTTGTGTTAGTGTTGAAAAACCACTTTTCGCACTTGTGTTGGTGCAGGAAACCACTTTTGCACTTGTATTAGCCTGGAAAAACCACTTTTCGCACTTGTGTTGGTGCAGGAAACCACTTTTGCACTTGTATTAGTGTGGAAAAAACACTTTTTGCACTTGTGATAGTGTTGAAAAACCACTTTTCGCACTTGTGTTAGTGTTGAAAAACCACTTTTCGCACTTGTGTTGGTGCAGGAAACCACTTTTGCACTTGTATTAGTGTGGAAAAACCACTTTTCGCACTTGTGTTAGTGTTGAAAAACCACTTTTCGCACTTGTGTTAGTGTTGAAAAACCACTTTTCGCACTTGTGTTGGTGCAGGAAACCACTTTTGCACTTGTATTAGTGTGGAAAAACCACTTTTCGCACTTGTGTTAGTGTGGAAAAACCACTTTTCGCACTTGTGTTAGTGCTGAAAAACCACTTTTCGCACTTTTGTTGGTGCAGGAAACCACTTTTGCACTTGTATTAGTGTGGAAAAAACACTTTTTGCACTTGTGATAGTGTTGAAAAACCACATTTCGCACTTGTTTTAGTGTTGAAAAACCACTTTTCGCACTTGTGTTGGTGCAGGAAACCACTTTTGCACTTGTATTAGTGTGGAAAATCCACTTTTTGCACTTGTGATAGTGTTGAAAAACGACTTTTTGCACTTGTGTTAGTGTTGAAAAACCACTTTTCGCACTTGTGGTGGTGCAGGAAACCACTTTTGCACTTGTATTAGTGTGGAAAAAACACTTTTTGCGCTTGTGATAGTGTTGAAAAACCACTTTTCGCACTTGTGTTAGTGTTGAAAAACCACTTTTCGCACTTGTGTTGGTGCAGGAAACCACTTTTGCACTTGTATTAATGTGGAAAAACCACTTTTCGCACTTGTGTTAGTGTTGAAAAACCACTTTTCGCACTTGTGTTGGTGCAGGAAACCACTTTTGCAGTTGTATTAGTGTGGAAAAACCACTTTTCGCACTTGTGTTAGTGTTGAAAAACCACTTTTCACACTTGTGTTAGTGTTGAAAAACCACTTTTCGCACTTGTGTTGGTACAGGAAACCCCTTTTGCACTTGTATTAGTATGGAAAAACCACTTTTCGCACTTGTGTTAGTGTTGAAAAACCACTTTTCGCACTTGTGTTGGTACAGGAAACCCCTTTTGCAGTTGTATTAGTATGGAAAAACCACTTTTCGCACTTGTGTTAGTGTTGAAAAACCACTTTTCACACTTGTGTTAGTGTTGAAAAACCACTTTTCGCACTTGTGTTAGTGTTGAAAAACCACTTTTCGCACTTGTGTTGGTGCAGGAAACCACTTTTGCACTTGTATTAGTGTGGAAAAAACACTTTTTGCACTTGTGTTGGTGCAGGAAACCACTTTTGTACTTGTATTAGTGTGGAAAAAACACTTTTTGCACTTGTGTTAGTGTTGAAAAACCACTTTTCGCACTTGTGTTAGTGTTGAAAAACCACTTTTCGCACATGTGTTAGTGTTGAAAAACCACTTTTTGCACTTGTGTTGGTGCAGGAAACCACTTTTGCACATGTATTAGTGTGGAAAAAACACTTTTTGCACTTGTGATAGTGTTGAAAAAACACTTTTCGCACTTGTGTTAGTGTTGAAAAACCACTTGTCGCACTTGTGTTAGTGTTGAAAAACCACTTTTCGCACTTGTGTTAGTGTTGAAAAACCACTTTTTGCACTTGTGTTAGTGTTGAAAAACCACTTTTCGCACTTGTGTTCGTGTTGAAAAACCACTTTTCGCACTTGTGTTGGTGCAGGAAACCACTTTTGCACTTGTATTAGTGTGGAAAAACCACTTTTTGCACTTGTGATAGTGTTGAAAAACCACTTTTCGCACTTGTGTTAGTGTTGAAAAACCACTTTTCGCACTTGTGTTGGTGCAGGAAACCAGTTTTGCACTTGTATTAGTGTGGAAAACCACTTTTTGCACTTGTGATAGTGTTGAAAAACCACTTTTCGCACTTGTGTTAGTGTTGAAAAACCACTTTTCGCACTTGTGTTAGTGTTGAAAAACCACTTTTCGCACTTGTGTTAGTGTTGAAAAACAACTTTTCGCACTTATGTTAGTGTTGAAAAACCACTTTTCGCACTTGTGTTAGTGTTGAAAAACCACTTTTCGCACTTGTGTTGGTGCAGGAAACCACTTTTGCACTTGTATTAGTGTGGAAAAAATACTTTTGCACTTGTATTAGTGTGGAAAAACCACCTTTCGCACTTGTGTTAGTGTTGAAAAACCACTTTTCGCACTTGTGTTAGTGTTGAAAAACCACTTTTCGCACTTGTGTTGGTGCAGGAAACCACTTTTGCACTTGTATTAGTGTTGAAAAACCACTTTTCGCACTTGTGTTGGTGCAGGAAACCACTTTTGCACTTGTATTAGTGTGGAAAAAACACTTTTTGCACTTGTGATAGTGTTGAAAAACCACTTTTCGCACTTGTGTTAGTGTTGAAAAACCACTTTTCGCACTTGTGTTGGTGCAGGAAACCACTTTTGCACTTGTATTAGTGTGGAAAAACACTTTTCGCACTTGTGTTAGTGTTGAAAAACCACTTTTCGCACTTGTGTTAGTGTTGAAAAACCACTTTTCGCACTTGTGTTAGTGTTGAAAAACCACTTTTCGCACTTGTGTTAGTGTTGAAAAACCACTTTTCGCACTTGTGTTAGTGTTGAAAAACCACTTTTCGCACTTGTGTTAGTGTTGAAAAACCACTTTTCGCACTTGTGTTAGTGTTGAAAAACCAATTTTCGCACTTGTGTTAGTGTTGAAAAACCACTTTTCGCACTTGTGTTAGTGTTGAAAAACCACTTTTCGCACTTGTGTTGGTGCAGGAAACCACTTTTGCACTTGTATTAGTGTGGAAAAACCACTTTTTGCAGTTGTGTTAGTGTCGAAAAACCACTTTTCGCACATTGTGTTAGTGTTGAAAAACCACTTTTCGCACTTGTGTTAGTGTTGAAAAACACTTTTCGCACCTTGTGTTGGTGCAGGAAACCACTTTTGCACTTGTATTAGTGTGGAAAAAACACTTTTTGCACTTGTGATATTGTTGAAAAACTACTTTTCGCAATTGTGTTAGTGTTGAAAAACCACTTTTCGCACTTGTGTTGGTGCAGGAAACCACTTTTGCACTTGTATTAGTGTGGAAAAACCACTTTTCGCACTTGTGTTAGTGTTGACAAACCACTTTTCGCACTTGTGTTAGTTTTGAAAAAGCACTTTTCGCACTTGTGTTGGTGCAGGAAACCACTTTTGACTTGTATTAGTGTGGAAAAACCACTTTTCGCACTGTGTGGGTAGTGTTGAAAAACCACTTTTCGCACTTGTGTTAGTTTTGAAAAAGCACTTTTCGCACTTGTGTTGGTGCAGGAACCACTTTTGCACTTGTATTAGTGTGGAAAAAACACTTTTCGCACTTGTGTTATTGTTGAAAAACCACTTTTCGCACTTGTGTTAGTGTTGAAAAACCACTTTATTCGCACTTGTGTTGGTACAGGAAACCCCTTTTGCACTTGTATTAGTATGGAAAAACCACTTTTCGCACTTGTGTTAGTGTTGAAAAACCACTTTTCACACTTGTGTTAGTGTTGAAAAACCACTTTTCGCACTTGTGTTGGGTGCAGGAAACCACTTTTGCACTTGTATTAGTGTGGAAAAAACACTTTCTGCACTTGTGTTGTGCAGAAACCACTTTTGTACTTGTATTAGTGTGGAAAAAAACACTTTTCGCACTTGTGTTAGTGTTGAAAACCACTTTTCGCACTTGTGTTAGTGTTGAAAAACCACTTTTCGCACATGTGTTAGTGTTGAAAAACCACTTTTTGCACTTGTGTTGGTGCAGGAAACCACTTTTGCACATGTATTAGTGTGGAAAAAACACTTTTTGCACTTGTGATAGTGTTGAAAAAACACTTTTCGCACTTGTGTTAGTGTTGAAAAACCACTTGTCGCACTTGTGTTAGTGTTGAAAACCACTTTTCGCACTTGTGTTAGTGTTGGAAAAACCACTTTTTGCACTTGTGTTAGTGTTGAAAACCACTTTTCGCACTGTGTTAGTGTTGAAAAACCACTTTTCGCACTTGTGTTGGTGCAGGAAACCACTTTTGCACTTGTATTAGTGTGGAAAACCACTTTTTGCACTTGTGATAGTGTTGAAAAACCACTTTTCGCACTTGTGTTAGTGTTGAAAAACCACTTTCGCACTTGTGTTGGGCAGGAAACCAGTTTTGCACTTGTATTAGTGTGGAAAACCACTTTTTGCACTTGTGATAGTGTTGAAAAACCACTTTTCGCACTTGTGTTAGTGTTGAAAAACCACTTTTCGCACTTTGTTTAGTGTTGAAAAAAACCACTTTTCGCACTTGTGTTAGTGTTGAAAAACCACTTTTCGCACTTGTGTTAGTGTTGAAAAACCACTTTTCGCACTTGTGTTAGTGTTGAAAAACCACTTTTCACACTTGTGTAGGTGCAGGAACCACTTTTGCACTTGTATTTGTGTGAAAAAACACTTTTTGCACTTGTGATAGTGTTGAAAAACCACTTTTCGCACTTGTGTTAGTGTTGAAAAACCACTTTTCGCACTTGTGTTGGTGCAGGAAACAAGTTTTGCACTTGTATTAGTGTGGAAACCACTTTTTGCACTTGTGATAGTGTTGAAAAACCACTTTTCGCACTTGTGTTAGTGTTGAAAAACCACTTTTCGCACTTGTGTTAGTGTTGAAAAACCACTTTTCGCACTTGTGTTAGTGTAGAAAAACCACTTTTCGCACTTGTGTTAGTGTTGAAAAACCACTTTTTGCACTTGTGTTAGTGTTGAAAAACCACTTTTCGCACTTGTGTTAGTGTTGAAAAACCACTTTTCACACTTGTGTTGGTGCAGGAAACCACTTTGCACTTGTATAGTGTGGAAAAAACACTTTTTGCACTTGTGATAGTGTTGAAAAACCACTTTTCGCACTTGTGTTAGTGTTGAAAAACCACCACTTTTCGCACTTGTGTTGGTGCAGGAAACCACTTTTGCACTTGTATTAGTGTGGAAAAAACACTTGCACTTGTATTAGTATGGAAAAACCACTTTTCGCACTTGTGTTAGTGTTGAAAAACCACTTTTCGCACTTGTGTTAGTGTTGAAAAACCACTTTTCGCACTTGTGTTGGTGCAGGAAACCACTTTTGCACTTGTATTAGTGTGGAAAAAACACTTTTTGCACTTGTGATAGTGTTGAAAAACCACTTTTCACACTTGTGTTAGTGTTGAAAAACCACTTTTTGCACTTGTGATAGTGTTGAAAAACCACTTTTCGCACTTGTGTTAGTGTTGAAAAACCACTTTTTGCACTTGTGATAGTGTTGAAAAACCACTTTTCGCACTTGTGTTAGTGTTGAAAAACCACTTTTCGCACTTGTGTTGGTGCAGGAAACCACTTTTGCACTTGTATTAGTGTGGAAAAAATACTTTTGCACTTGTATTAGTGTGGAAAAACCACCTTTTGCACTTGTGTTAGTGTTGAAAAACCACTTTTCGCACTTGTGTTAGTGTTGAAAAACCACTTTTCGCACTTGTGTTGGTGCAGGAAACCACTTTTGCACTTGCATTAGTGTGGAAAAAACACTTTTTGCACTTGTGTTAGTGTTGAAAAACCACTTTTCGCACTCGTGTTGGTGCAGGAAACCACTTTTGCACTTGTATTAGTGTGGAAAAAACACTTTTCGCACTTGTGTTAGTGTTGAAAAACCACTTTTCGCACTTGTGTTAGTGTTGAAAAACCACTTTTCGCACTTGTGTTGGCGCATGAAACCACTTTTGCACTTGTATTAGTGTGGAAAAAACACTTTTCGCACTTGTGTTAGTGTTGAAAAACCACTTTTCACACTTGTGTTAGTGTTGAAAAACCACTTTTCGCACTTGTGTTGGTGCAGGAAACCACTTTTGCACTTGTATTAGTGTGGAAAAACCACTTTTCGCACTTGTGTTGGTGCAGGAAACCACTTTTGCACTTGTATTAGTGTGGAAAAAACACTTTTTGCACTTGTGATAGTGTTGAAAAACCACTTTTCGCACTTGTGTTAGTGTTGAAAAACCACTTTTCGCACTTGTGTTGGTGCAGGAAACCACTTTTGCACTTGTATTAGTCTGGAAAAACCACTTTTCGCACTTGTGTTGGTGCAGGAAACCACTTTTGCACTTGTATTAGTGTGGAAAAAACACTTTTTGCACTTGTGATAGTGTTGAAAAACCACTTTTCGCACTTGTGTTAGTGTTGAAAAACCACTTTTCGCACTTGTGTTGGTGCAGGAAACCACTTTTGCACTTGTATTAGTGTGGAAAAACCACTTTTCGCACTTGTGTTAGTGTTGAAAAACCACTTTTCGCACTTGTGTTAGTGTTGAAAAACCACTTTTCGCACTTGTGTTAGTGTTGAAAAACCACTTTTCGCACTTGTGTTAGTGTTGAAAAACCACTTTTCGCACTTGTGTTGGTGCAGGAAACCACTTTTGCACTTGTATTAGTGTTGAAAAACCACTTTTCGCACTTGTGTTGGTGCAGGAAACCACTTTTGCACTTGCATTAGTGTGGAAAAAACACTTTTTGCACTTGTGATAGTGTTGAAAAACCACTTTTCGCACTTGTGTTAGTGTTGAAAAACCACTTTTCGCACTTGTGTTGGTGCAGGAAACCACTTTTGCACTTGTATTAGTGTGGAAAAACCACTTTTCGCACTTGTGTTAGTGTTGAAAAACCACTTTTCGCACTTGTGTTAGTGTTGAAAAACCACTTTTCGCACTTGTGTTAGTGTTGAAAAACCACTTTTCGCACTTGTGTTAGTGTTGAAAAACCACTTTTCGCACTTGTGTTAGTGTTGAAAAACCACTTTTCGCACTTGTGTTAGTGTTGAAAAACCACTTTTCGCACTTGTGTTGGTGCAGGAAACCACTTTTGCACTTGCATTAGTGTGGAAAAAACACTTTTTGCACTTGTGTTAGTGTTGAAAAACCACTTTTCGCACTTGTGTTGGTGCAGGAAACCACTTTTGCACTTGTATTAGTGTGGAAAAAACACTTTTCGCACTTGTGTTAGTGTTGAAAAACCAATTTTCGCACTTGTGTTAGTGTTGAAAAACCACTTTTCGCACTTGTGTTGGTGCAGGAAACCACTTTTGCACTTGTATTAGTGTGGAAAAAACACTTTTCGCACTTGTGTTAGTGTTGAAAAACCACTTTTCACACTTGTGTTAGTGTTGAAAAACCACTTTTCGCACTTGTGTTGGTGCAGGAAACCACTTTTGCACTTGTATTAGTGTGGAAAAACCACTTTTCGCACTTGTGTTAGTGTGGAAAAACCACTTTTCGCACTTGTGTTAGTGTTGAAAAACCACTTTTCGCACTTTTGTTGGTGCAGGAAACCACTTTTGCACTTGTATTAGTGTGGAAAAAACACTTTTTGCACTTGTGATAGTGTTGAAAAACCACATTTCGCACTTGTTTTAGTGTTGAAAAACCACTTTTCGCACTTGTGTTAGTGCAGGAAACCACTTTTGCACTTGCATTAGTGTGGAAAAAACACTTTTTGCACTTGTGTTAGTGTTGAAAAACCACTTTTCGCACTTGTGTTGGTGCAGGAAACCACTTTTGCACTTGTATTAGTGTGGAAAAAACACTTTTCGCACTTGTGTTAGTGTTGAAAAACCACTTTTCGCACTTGTGTTAGTGTTGAAAAACCACTTTTCGCACTTGTGTTGGTGCAGGAAACCACTTTTGCACTTGTATTAGTGTGGAAAAAACACTTTTCGCACTTGTGTTAGTGTTGAAAAACCACTTTTCACACTTGTGTTAGTGTTGAAAAACCACTTTTCGCACTTGTGTTGGTGCAGGAAACCACTTTTGCACTTGTATTAGTGTGGAAAAACCACTTTTCGCACTTGTGTTAGTGTGGAAAAACCACTTTTCGCACTTGTGTTAGTGTTGAAAAACCACTTTTCGCACATTTGTTGGTGCAGGAAACCACTTTTGCACTTGTATTAGTGTGGAAAAAACACTTTTTGCACTTGTGATAGTGTTGAAAAACCACATTTCGCACTTGTTTTAGTGTTGAAAAACCACTTTTCGCACTTGTGTTGGTGCAGGAAACCACTTTTGCACTTGTATTAGTGTGGAAAATCCACTTTTTGCACTTGTGATAGTGTTGAAAAACGACTTTTCGCACTTGTGGTGGTGCAGGAAACCACTTTTGCACTTGTATTAGTGTGGAAAAAACACTTTTTGCGCTTGTGATAGTGTCGAAAAACCACTTTTCGCACTTGTGTTAGTGTTGAAAAACCACTTTTCGCACTTGTGGTGGTGCAGGAAACCACTTTTGCACTTGTATTAGTGTGGAAAAAACACTTTTTGCGCTTGTGATAGTGTTGAAAAACCACTTTTCGCACTTGTGTTAGTGTTGAAAAACCACTTTTCGCACTTGTGTTGGTGCAGGAAACCACTTTTGCACTTGTGTTAGTGTTGAAAAACCACTTTTCGCACTTGTGTTGGTGCAGGAAACCACTTTTGCAGTTGTATTAGTGTGGAAAAAACACTTTTCGCACTTGTGTTATTGTTGAAAAACCACTTTTCGCACTTGTGTTAGTGTTGAAAAACCACTTTTCGCACTTGTGTTGGTGCAGGAAACCACTTTTGCACTTGTATTAGTGTGGAAAAAACACTTTTTGCACTTGTGTTGGTGCAGGAAACCACTTTTGCACTTGTATTAGTGTGGAAAAACACTTTTCGCACTTGTGTTAGTGTTGAAAAACCACTTTTCGCACTTGTGTTAGTGTTGAAAAACCACTTTTCGCACTTGTGTTGGTGCAGGTAACCACTTTTGCACTTGTATTAGTGTGGAAAAAACACTTTTCGCACTTGTGTTAGTGTTGAAAAACCACTTTTCGCACTTGTGTTAGTGTTGAAAAACCACTTTTCGCACTTGTGTTGGTGCAGGAAACCACTTTTGCACTTGTATTGGTGTGGAAAAAACACTTTTTGCACTTGTGTTAGTGTTGAAAAACCACTTTTCGCACTTGTGTTAGTGTTGAAAAACCACTTTTCACACTTGTGTTGGTGCAGGAAACCACTTTTGCACTTGTATTAGTGTGGAAAAAACACTTTTTGCACTTGTGATAGTGTTGAAAAACCACTTTTCGCACTTGTGTTAGTGTTGAAAAACCACTTTTCGCACTTGTGTTGGTGCAGGAAACCACTTTTGCACTTGTATTAGTGTGGAAAAAACACTTTTGCACTTGTATTAGTGTGGAAAAACCACTTTTCGCACTTGTGTTAGTGTTGAAAAACCACTTTTCGCACTTGTGTTAGTGTTGAAAAACCACTTTTCGCACTTGTGTTGGTGCAGGAAACCACTTTTGCACTTGTATTAGTGTGGAAAAACACTTTTTGCACTTGTGATAGTGTTGAAAAACCACTTTTCGCACTTGTGTTAGTGTTGAAAAACCACTTTTTGCACTTGTGATAGTGTTGAAAAACCACTTTTCGCACTTGTGTTAGTGTTGAAAAACCACGTTTTGCACTTGTGATAGTGTTGAAAAACCACTTTTCGCACTTGTGTTAGTGTTGAAAAACCACTTTTCGCACTTGTGTTGGTGCAGGAAACCACTTTTGCACTTGTATTAGTGTGGAAAAAATACTTTTGCACTTGTATTAGTGTGGAAAACCCACCTTTCACACTTGTGTTAGTGTTGAAAAACCACTTTCGCACTTGTGTTAGTGTTGAAAAACCACTTTTCGCACTTGTGTTGGTGCAGGAAACCACTTTTGCACTTGTATTAGTGTTGAAAAACCACTTTTCGCACTTGTGTTGGTGCAGGAAACCACTTTTGCACTTGTATTAGTGTGGAAAAAACACTTTTTGCACTTGTGATAGTGTTGAAAAACCACTTTTCGCACTTGTGTTAGTGTTGAAAAACCACTTTTCGCACTTGTGTTGGTGCAGGAAACCACTTTTGCACTTGTATTAGTGTGGAAAAACCACTTTTCGCACTTGTGTTAGTGTTGAAAAACCACTTTTCGCACTTGTGTTAGTGTTGAAAAACCACTTTTCGCACTTGTGTTAGTGTTGAAAAACCACTTTTCGCACTTGTGTTAGTGTTGAAAAACCACTTTTCGCACTTGTGTTAGTGTTGAAAAACCATTTTTCGCACTTGTGTTAGTGTTGAAAAACCACTTTTCGCACTTGTGTTGGTGCAGGAAACCACTTTTGCACTTGCATTAGTGTGGAAAAAACACTTTTTGCACTTGTGTTAGTGTTGAAAAACCACTTTTCGCACTTGTGTTGGTGCAGGAAACCACTTTTGCACTTGTATTAGTGTGGAAAAAACACTTTTCGCACTTGTGTTAGTGTTGAAAAACCACTTTTCACACTTGTGTTAGTGTTGAAAAACCACTTTTCGCACTTGTGTTGGTGCAGGAAACCACTTTTGCACTTGTATTAGTGTGGAAAAAACACTTTTCGCACTTGTGTTAGTGTTGAAAAACCACTTTTCGCACTTGTGTTAGTGTTGAAAAACCACTTTTCGCACTTGTGTTGGTGCAGGAAACCACTTTTGCACTTGTATTAGTGTGGAAAAACCACTTTTCGCACTTGTGTTAGTGTGGAAAAACCACTTTTCGCACTTGTGTTAGTGCTGAAAAACCACTTTTCGCACTTTTGTTGGTGCAGGAAACCACTTTTGCACTTGTATTAGTGTGGAAAAAACACTTTTTGCACTTGTGATAGTGTTGAAAAACCACATTTCGCACTTGTTTTAGTGTTGAAAAACCACTTTTCGCACTTGTGTTGGTGCAGGAAACCACTTTTGCACTTGTTTTAGTGTGGAAATCCACTTTTTGCACTTGTGATAGTGTTGAAAAACGACTTTTCGCACTTGGGTTAGTGTTGAAAAACCACTTTTCGCACTTGTGGTGGTGCAGGAAACCACTTTTGCACTTGTATTAGTGTGGAAAAAACACTTTTTGCGCTTGTGATAGTGTTGAAAAACCACTTTTCGCACTTGTGTTAGTGTTGAAAAACCACTTTTCGCACTTGTGTTGGTGCAGGAAACCACTTTTGCACTTGTATTAATGTGGAAAAACCACTTTTCGCACTTGTGTTAGTGTTGAAAAACCACTTTTCGCACTTGTGTTAGTGTTGAAAAACCACTTTTCGCACTTGTGTTGGTGCAGGAAACCACTTTTGCAGTTGTATTAGTGTGGAAAAAACACTTTTCGCACTTGTGTTATTGTTGAAAAACCACTTTTCGCACTTGTGTTAGTGTTGAAAAACCACTTTTCGCACTTGTGTTGGTACAGGAAACCCCTTTTGCACTTGTATTAGTATGGAAAAACCACTTTTCGCACTTGTGTTAGTGTTGAAAAACCACTTTTCACACTTGTGTTAGTGTTGAAAAACCACTTTTCGCACTTGTGTTAGTGTTGAAAAACCACTTTTCGCACTTGTGTTGGTGCAGGAAACCACTTTTGCACTTGTATTAGTGTGGAAAAAACACTTTTTGCACTTGTGTTGGTGCAGGAAACCACTTTTGTACTTGTATTAGTGTGGAAAAAACACTTTTTGCACTTGTGTTAGTGTTGAAAAACCACTTTTCGCACTTGTGTTAGTGTTGAAAAACCACTTTTCGCACATGTGTTAGTGTTGAAAAACCACTTTTTGCACTTGTGTTGGTGCAGGAAACCACTTTTGCACATGTATTAGTGTGGAAAAAACACTTTTTGCACTTGTGATAGTGTTGAAAAAACACTTTTCGCACTTGTGTTAGTGTTGAAAAACCACTTGTCGCACTTGTGTTAGTGTTGAAAAACCACTTTTCGCACTTGTGTTAGTGTTGAAAAACCACTTTTTGCACTTGTGTTAGTGTTGAAAAACCACTTTTCGCACTTGTGTTAGTGTTGAAAAACCACTTTTCGCACTTGTGTTGGTGCAGGAAACCACTTTTGCACTTGTATTAGTGTGGAAAAAACACTTTTTGCACTTGTGATAGTGTTGAAAAACCACTTTTCGCACTTGTGTTAGTGTTGAAAAACCACTTTTCGCACTTGTGTTGGTGCAGGAAACCACTTTTGCACTTGTATTAGTGTGGAAAAACCACTTTTGCACTTGTATTAGTGTGGAAAAAACACTTTTCGCACTTGTGTTAGTGTTGAAAAACCACTTTTCGCACTTGTGTTAGTGTTGAAAAACCACTTTTCGCACTTGTGTTGGTGCAGGAAACCACTTTTGCACTTGTATTGGTGTGGAAAAAACACTTTTTGCACTTGTGTTAGTGTTGAAAAACCACTTTTCGCACTTGTGTTAGTGTTGAAAAACCACTTTTCACACTTGTGTTGGTGCAGGAAACCACTTTTGCACTTGTATTAGTGTGGAAAAAACACTTTTTGCACTTGTGATAGTGTTGAAAAACCACTTTTCGCACTTGTGTTAGTGTTGAAAAACCACTTTTCGCACTTGTGTTGGTGCAGGAAACCACTTTTGCACTTGTATTAGTGTGGAAAAAACACTTTTGCACTTGTATTAGTGTGGAAAAACCACTTTTCGCACTTGTGTTAGTGTTGAAAAACCACTTTTCGCACTTGTGTTAGTGTTGAAAAACCACTTTTCGCACTTGTGTTGGTGCAGGAAACCACTTTTGCACTTGTATTAGTGTGGAAAAACACTTTTTGCACTTGTGATAGTGTTGAAAAACCACTTTTCGCACTTGTGTTAGTGTTGAAAAACCACTTTTTGCACTTGTGATAGTGTTGAAAAACCACTTTTCGCACTTGTGTTAGTGTTGAAAAACCACGTTTTGCACTTGTGATAGTGTTGAAAAACCACTTTTCGCACTTGTGTTAGTGTTGAAAAACCACTTTTCGCACTTGTGTTGGTGCAGGAAACCACTTTTGCACTTGTATTAGTGTGGAAAAAATACTTTTGCACTTGTATTAGTGTGGAAAACCCACCTTTCACACTTGTGTTAGTGTTGAAAAACCACTTTTCGCACTTGTGTTAGTGTTGAAAAACCACTTTTCGCACTTGTGTTGGTGCAGGAAACCACTTTTGCACTTGTATTAGTGTTGAAAAACCACTTTTCGCACTTGTGTTGGTGCAGGAAACCACTTTTGCACTTGTATTAGTGTGGAAAAAACACTTTTTGCACTTGTGATAGTGTTGAAAAACCACTTTTCGCACTTGTGTTAGTGTTGAAAAACCACTTTTCGCACTTGTGTTGGTGCAGGAAACCACTTTTGCACTTGTATTAGTGTGGAAAAACCACTTTTCGCACTTGTGTTAGTGTTGAAAAACCACTTTTCGCACTTGTGTTAGTGTTGAAAAACCACTTTTCGCACTTGTGTTAGTGTTGAAAAACCACTTTTCTCACTTGTGTTAGTGTTGAAAAACCACTTTTCGCACTTGTGTTAGTGTTGAAAAACCATTTTTCGCACTTGTGTTAGTGTTGAAAAACCACTTTTCGCACTTGTGTTGGTGCAGGAAACCACTTTTGCACTTGCATTAGTGTGGAAAAAACACTTTTTGCACTTGTGTTAGTGTTGAAAAACCACTTTTCGCACTTGTGTTGGTGCAGGAAACCACTTTTGCACTTGTATTAGTGTGGAAAAAACACTTTTCGCACTTGTGTTAGTGTTGAAAAACCACTTTTCACACTTGTGTTAGTGTTGAAAAACCACTTTTCGCACTTGTGTTGGTGCAGGAAACCACTTTTGCACTTGTATTAGTGTGGAAAAAACACTTTTCGCACTTGTGTTAGTGTTGAAAAACCACTTTTCGCACTTGTGTTAGTGTTGAAAAACCACTTTTCGCACTTGTGTTGGTGCAGGAAACCACTTTTGCACTTGTATTAGTGTGGAAAAACCACTTTTCGCACTTGTGTTAGTGTGGAAAAACCACTTTTCGCACTTGTGTTAGTGCTGAAAAACCACTTTTCGCACTTTTGTTGGTGCAGGAAACCACTTTTGCACTTGTATTAGTGTGGAAAAACCACTTTTCGCACTTGTGTTAGTGTTGAAAAACCACTTTTCGCACTTGTGTTGGTGCAGGAAACCACTTTTGCACTTGTATTAGTGTTGAAAAACCACTTTTCGCACTTGTGTTGGTGCAGGAAACCACTTTTGCACTTGTATTAGTGTGGAAAAAACACTTTTTGCACTTGTGATAGTGTTGAAAAACCACTTTTCGCACTTGTGTTAGTGTTGAAAAACCACTTTTCGCACTTGTGTTGGTGCAGGAAACCACTTTTGCACTTGTATTAGTGTGGAAAAACCACTTTTCGCACTTGTGTTAGTGTTGAAAAACCACTTTTCGCACTTGTGTTAGTGTTGAAAAACCACTTTTCGCACTTGTGTTAGTGTTGAAAAACCACTTTTCTCACTTGTGTTAGTGTTGAAAAACCACTTTTCGCACTTGTGTTAGTGTTGAAAAACCATTTTTCGCACTTGTGTTAGTGTTGAAAAACCACTTTTCGCACTTGTGTTGGTGCAGGAAACCACTTTTGCACTTGCATTAGTGTGGAAAAAACACTTTTTGCACTTGTGTTAGTGTTGAAAAACCACTTTTCGCACTTGTGTTGGTGCAGGAAACCACTTTTGCACTTGTATTAGTGTGGAAAAAACACTTTTCGCACTTGTGTTAGTGTTGAAAAACCACTTTTCACACTTGTGTTAGTGTTGAAAAACCACTTTTCGCACTTGTGTTGGTGCAGGAAACCACTTTTGCACTTGTATTAGTGTGGAAAAAACACTTTTCGCACTTGTGTTAGTGTTGAAAAACCACTTTTCGCACTTGTGTTAGTGTTGAAAAACCACTTTTCGCACTTGTGTTGGTGCAGGAAACCACTTTTGCACTTGTATTAGTGTGGAAAAACCACTTTTCGCACTTGTGTTAGTGTGGAAAAACCACTTTTCGCACTTGTGTTAGTGCTGAAAAACCACTTTTCGCACTTTTGTTGGTGCAGGAAACCACTTTTGCACTTGTATTAGTGTGGAAAAAACACTTTTTGCACTTGTGATAGTGTTGAAAAACCACTTTTCGCACTTGTGTTGGTGCAGGAAACCACTTTTGCACTTGTATTAGTGTGGAAAAAACACTTTTTGCACTTGTGATAGTGTTGAAAAACCACTTTTCGCACTTGTGTTGGTGCAGGAAACCACTTTTGCACTTGTATTAGTGTGGAAAATCCACTTTTTGCACTTGTGATAGTGTTGAAAAACGACTTTTCGCACTTGTGTTAGTGTTGAAAAACCACTTTTCGCACTTGTGGTGGTGCAGGAAACCACTTTTGCACTTGTATTAGTGTGGAAAAAACACTTTTTGCGCTTGTGATAGTGTTGAAAAACCACTTTTCGCACTTGTGTTAGTGTTGAAAAACCACTTTTCGCACTTGTGTTGGTGCAGGAAACCACTTTTGCACTTGTATTAATGTGGAAAAACCACTTTTCGCACTTGTGTTAGTGTTGAAAAACCACTTTTCGCACTTGTGTTAGTGTTGAAAAACCACTTTTCGCACTTGTGTTGGTGCAGGAAACCACTTTTGCAGTTGTATTAGTGTGGAAAAAACACTTTTCGCACTTGTGTTATTGTTGAAAAACCACTTTTCGCACTTGTGTTAGTGTTGAAAAACCACTTTTCGCACTTGTGTTGGTACAGGAAACCCCTTTTGCACTTGTATTAGTATGGAAAAACCACTTTTCGCACTTGTGTTAGTGTTGAAAAACCACTTTTCACACTTGTGTTAGTGTTGAAAAACCACTTTTCGCACTTGTGTTAGTGTTGAAAAACCACTTTTCGCACTTGTGTTGGTGCAGGAAACCACTTTTGCACTTGTATTAGTGTGGAAAAAACACTTTTTGCACTTGTGTTGGTGCAGGAAACCACTTTTGTACTTGTATTAGTGTGGAAAAAACACTTTTTGCACTTGTGTTAGTGTTGAAAAACCACTTTTCGCACTTGTGTTAGTGTTGAAAAACCACTTTTCGCACATGTGTTAGTGTTGAAAAACCACTTTTTGCACTTGTGTTGGTGCAGGAAACCACTTTTGCACATGTATTAGTGTGGAAAAAACACTTTTTGCACTTGTGATAGTGTTGAAAAAACACTTTTCGCACTTGTGTTAGTGTTGAAAAACCACTTGTCGCACTTGTGTTAGTGTTGAAAAACCACTTTTCGCACTTGTGTTAGTGTTGAAAAACCACTTTTTGCACTTGTGTTAGTGTTGAAAAACCACTTTTCGCACTTGTGTTAGTGTTGAAAAACCACTTTTCGCACTTGTGTTGGTGCAGGAAACCACTTTTGCACTTGTATTAGTGTGGAAAAACCACTTTTTGCACTTGTGATAGTGTTGAAAAACCACTTTTCGCACTTGTGTTAGTGTTGAAAAACCACTTTTCGCACTTGTGTTGGTGCAGGAAACCAGTTTTGCACTTGTATTAGTGTGGAAAACCACTTTTTGCACTTGTCATATTGTTGAAAAACCACTTTTCGCACTTGTGTTAGTGTTGAAAAACCACTTTTCGCACTTGTGTTAGTGTTGAAAAACCACTTTTCGCACTTGTGTTAGTGTTGAAAAACCACTTTTCGCACTTGTGTTAGTGTTGAAAAACCACTTTTCGCACTTGTGTTAGTGTTGAAAAAACACTTTTCGCACTTGTGTTAGTGTTGAAAAAACCACTTTTCGCACTTGTGTTGGTGCAGGAAACCACTTTTGCACTTGTATTAGTGTGGAAAAAATACTTTTGCACTTGTGTTAGTGTGGAAAAACCACCTTTCGCACTTGTGTTAGTGTTGAAAAACCACTTTTCGCACTTGTGTTAGTGTTGAAAAACCACTTTTCGCACTTGTGTTGGTGCAGGAAACCACTTTTGCACTTGTATTAGTGTTGAAAAACCACTTTTCGCACTTGTGTTGGTGCAGGAAACCACTTTTGCACTTGTATTAGTGTGGAAAAAACACTTTTTGCACTTGTGATAGTGTTGAAAAACCACTTTTCGCACTTGTGTTAGTGTTGAAAAACCACTTTTCGCACTTGTGTTGGTGCAGGAAACCACTTTTGCACTTGTATTAGTGTGGAAAAACCACTTTTCGCACTTGTGTTAGTGTTGAAAAACCACTTTTCGCACTTGTGTTAGTGTTGAAAAACCACTTTTCGCACTTGTGTTAGTGTTGAAAAACCACTTTTCGCACTTGTGTTAGTGTTGAAAAACCACTTTTCGCACTTGTGTTAGTGTTGAAAAACCACTTTTCGCACTTGTGTTAGTGTTGAAAAACCACTTTTCGCACTTGTGTTAGTGTTGAAAAACCAATTTTCGCACTTGTGTTAGTGTTGAAAAACCACTTTTCGCACTTGTGTTAGTGTTGAAAAACCACTTTTCGCACTTGTGTTGGTGCAGGAAACCACTTTTGCACTTGTATTAGTGTGGAAAAACCACTTTTTGCAGTTGTGTTAGTGTCGAAAAACCACTTTTCGCACTTGTGTTAGTGTTGAAAAACCACTTTTCACACTTGTGTTAGTGTTGAAAAACCACTTTTCGCACTTGTGTTGGTGCAGGAAACCACTTTTGCACTTGTATTAGTGTGGAAAAAACACTTTTCGCACTTGTGTTAGTGTTGAAAAACCACTTTTCGCACTTGTGTTAGTGTTGAAAAACCACTTTTCGCACTTGTGTTGGTGCAGGAAACCACTTTTGCACTTGTATTAGTGTGGAAAAACCACTTTTCGCACTTGTGTTAGTGTGGAAAAACCACTTTTCGCACTTGTGTTAGTGCTGAAAAACCACTTTTCGCACTTTTGTTGGTGCAGGAAACCACTTTTGCACTTGTATTAGTGTGGAAAAAACACTTTTTGCACTTGTGATAGTGTTGAAAAACCACATTTCGCACTTGTTTTAGTGTTGAAAAACCACTTTTCGCACTTGTGTTGGTGCAGGAAACCACTTTTGCACTTGTATTAGTGTGGAAATCCACTTTTTGCACTTGTGATAGTGTTGAAAAACGACTTTTCGCACTTGTGTTAGTGTTGAAAAACCACTTTTCGCACTTGTGGTGGTGCAGGAAACCACTTTTGCACTTGTATTAGTGTGGAAAAAACACTTTTTGCGCTTGTGATAGTGTTGAAAAACCACTTTTCGCACTTGTGTTAGTGTTGAAAAACCACTTTTCGCACTTGTGTTGGTGCAGGAAACCACTTTTGCACTTGTATTAATGTGGAAAAACCACTTTTCGCACTTGTGTTAGTGTTGAAAAACCACTTTTCGCACTTGTGTTAGTGTTGAAAAACCACTTTTCGCACTTGTGTTGGTGCAGGAAACCACTTTTGCAGTTGTATTAGTGTGGAAAAAACACTTTTCGCACTTGTGTTATTGTTGAAAAACCACTTTTCGCACTTGTGTTAGTGTTGAAAAACCACTTTTCGCACTTGTGTTGGTACAGGAAACCCCTTTTGCACTTGTATTAGTATGGAAAAACCACTTTTCGCACTTGTGTTAGTGTTGAAAAACCACTTTTCACACTTGTGTTAGTGTTGAAAAACCACTTTTCGCACTTGTGTTAGTGTTGAAAAACCACTTTTTGCACTTGTGTTGGTGCAGGAAACCACTTTTGCACTTGTATTAGTGTGGAAAAAACACTTTTTGCACTTGTGTTGGTGCAGGAAACCACTTTTGTACTTGTATTAGTGTGGAAAAAACACTTTTTGCACTTGTGTTAGTGTTGAAAAACCACTTTTCGCACTTGTGTTAGTGTTGAAAAACCACTTTTCGCACATGTGTTAGTGTTGAAAAACCACTTTTTGCACTTGTGTTGGTGCAGGAAACCACTTTTGCACATGTATTAGTGTGGAAAAAACACTTTTTGCACTTGTGATAGTGTTGAAAAAACACTTTTCGCACTTGTGTTAGTGTTGAAAAACCACTTGTCGCACTTGTGTTAGTGTTGAAAAACCACTTTTCACACTTGTGTTAGTGTTGAAAAACCACTTTTTGCACTTGTGTTAGTGTTGAAAAACCACTTTTCGCACTTGTGTTAGTGTTGAAAAACCACTTTTCGCACTTGTGTTGGTGCAGGAAACCACTTTTGCACTTGTATTAGTGTGGAAAAAACACTTTTTGCACTTGTGATAGTGTTGAAAAACCACTTTTCGCACTTGTGTTAGTGTTGAAAAACCACTTTTCGCACTTGTGTTGGTGCAGGAAACCACTTTTGCACTTGTATTAGTGTGGAAAAACCACTTTTGCACTTGTATTAGTGTGGAAAAAACACTTTTCGCACTTGTGTTAGTGTTGAAAAACCACTTTCCGCACTTGTGTTAGTGTTGAAAAACCACTTTTCGCACTTGTGTTGGTGCAGGAAACCACTTTTGCACTTGTATTGGTGTGGAAAAAACACTTTTTGCACTTGTGTTAGTGTTGAAAAACCACTTTTCGCACTTGTG